>NC_064648.1:196642688-196796660 GCF_023864345.2 Schistocerca serialis cubense | reverse complement strand
ACTTTCTTCTTCAGTAATAACCTTTTACAGAAATGAGGGATTGTCCAATTTTCACAAGAGGTTTTCCAGAGCATAAAGCAGAACATAATGTTAACTCATTGCTCACAATCAGCATTCATTGTGTGACCATAACTAAAACCCAAACAGTGTATTCCTAAGCTCAGTCCTTTCACTTAGTGATTTTGTATGGCAACCTGTCCAAGTTTATTTGAAGGACATACACATACCACATATCGTAAAAATAACATTTTTCATTTTTACAAACAAAGAAAGAAAAAACCGTCCTGAAACTTTTTTGACAGAAGGAGTGTTTTAAAATAATGTATATATGTAAAAGCTACTGATTATGGGAAAAAACGTGATACTTTCACAGCTACATCGTATTCTGCAGTCAGTGTGAAGTGCATGGCACAAAGTACTTCCTGTTGTAATAGGTATTGCTAAGTCTTCCAATTCCATTAGCTTGTATAAATCTGTTTGTACTGTGTTTAAAATGCAAAGTATTTATAGTAAAGTAAAGGGATATGTTACATCCAGAGAAATTATGCTGTTCGAGCAATGACATTTCTACAGACTAATAGTATGTTGACTGGGAAAATTCTTTAAAGGAATAAAAGACAGGATGTACATAAAGTTTGGGAACACGTTGAATTATTTATTGCACAAGAACTAAATATTGTAGAGATGTCATACATATGGCATTTTGAAGAGGAAATCTGAAAGTGTTCCCCCCCCCCCAAACATTCGATGTGTGAACCATGAGCGAGCTGGCAGATGTCAATATGGTAATCAAATTCCTGCCATACCCGTCTGAGCATTGCATTGTCGACTGTGGCAGTCACTTCCAGTATTCTCTCCCGGAGATCTCCTACATCACGTGGTAGAGGCGGTACATGTACCAGATCTTTAATGTCCCACAGAAAGAAATCACACCGAGTGACATCTGGGGATCTGGGAGGCCATTTCGAACTCCAACACAAGAAAGCTTGCTCCGCACCTGAACTCGCCATGTCTGCGACTGGCGCTGACTATCGGCAAATTACCAAACTACACTGTGGCGGTATAAGTGAAGAAAGAAAAAAAAAAAAAAAAAACTTTCAGGGTTTCTCTTCAAAATGACATATGTATGATATCTAACAGTGTTTGGTTTTTGTGCAATAAATAATTGAAAGTGTTCCCGGACTTTATGTACCTCCTGTATTTATGTCGGTGGATTAGCTTCCACCTAACACAAAACATGACACTGCAAATTGCCACCAGTTAAACAAAAAATTAAATGAATGCACTTCCTCCACAACTGACCTGACTACCTACATTCAAGGTTTAAACGTTACTGTCAGCTACTGACAAGTAACAGTATTGGCTATAAGGATGCACAAGTGGTGATATAACATAACAACAACTTTGTTACAGGTGTAGGGAAACATTTTCTGCAAAACACGGAAATCCACTCAAGTAAACATTAAGCTACCAATACAAGATAAACAGTGAATATCTGGTACAACTGAGTCAGTAGTAGCACTGTTAAAAATGGCAGCATTCCTGCTGATTCACTATATTTCATTTAGCGGGCATAATCACAGAGCATATTAAAAGGTTTAGTAACAGTTCATCCCAATGTATTATTTTCCTATAATTTCCTTGTTCCTTATTAAGCACTGTATTCAGCATTGAATAGTAGCTCTAGGAAGCTTTGGTCCTGATGCACCATATTGAACCTTCAGTAGATGGAGACTACTTCCTGCCATCTTTTCACTGTTTTCAGATTGCAACTGCTGCTTACATCTTCTTTGCACATTCCAACGATGTGAAAATACAGCCCGTGTGATGACCATTAAATGCAGTTTAGTGGACACCTTTTGTGTAACAAATTAAGTTATATTAACCAATAACAATAATAAAACCATGAGGAAGGAAGAATGGAGTAGGAGTCTATTGTTGAAGTGGTCTGCAGATTTACAGCACAGGTTATAAGTTATTATCTCAAAAAGTTTATTATTCTTTTCCCACATCACTAACACATTCTGTATACCACAGTTGTCACTATAATACTGCTAAATGCTCTCACTTATACACTAATATAAATTTTTTTCACTGAACACACATTCTCTTCATCACTTCTTGTTGCTGGAAGACATTTGAAAAGAGTACAAGCTTTTTGTGCAAATTAGACATTTAACAAGTAATCTACTGCAATGAACTGCAAAATTATCAATGACAGACAAAAGGCAATTACCAACAGCTCAATGGAGAAGTGCATTTTCTACATATGGTATTGTCTGTCTGTCTGTGTGTGTGTGTGTGTGTTGGCAATTGCCAAACACGCATTGCAATAACAATAATGGAAACCCATGTGCAGAAGAATTCATCCACACACACACACACACACACACACACACACACACACACACACACACACACGCCAATACAAACTGATTACAAAGTTCTGACCAGGAAACAGCTTCTCAGTTATTTCGGAAGTGGAAACACATTTATCTTCTTAAAACAACAAATTGCTAGCACATTTCTTTTAATCATAAGTACAACAATCACTGCACATCCACTCCTGCAGTTCCACAACACACACACACACACACACACACACACACACAGGGTAATAGGAGCCTAAGGATGCACCAGCATGTCAAAGTATTTTCCATTACCAGTTGCCATGTGCCACTACAATAAGACAGTCATACACGATCACATTACATTTTTATGTGCGGATAACTTAACAACAAGACATAGCCAATAATCACCAAACTACATTAGGAATGATTTAAATCAAGTTTTTCCTAAAGTGGCTCTTACTCCTTTCTGTTTGATACATCCCTATAGAGCTCATCAGTGTTCTTTCCCCAACCAATGGATATTCAAAAACCTCAATGTAATACTTGATGAGAGTTTTTTTATTATTTATTTTTCATTTTTTATTTATTTATCTGTACATTTTGGTTGCCATGCTATCACAATAAATAGCAGCCTGCAAGAAATACCATGTGGAATAATCTGATAAAGGAAAGCTTTAAAAAAAGAAGGGGTTCACCACAAGTATTTACCTTTGGGAATGATTTACTACGAGTTTTGAGTGTGATGTGTCTTTTTACAGATATGTAAGATGAACAGCCAGTGGAGAAGTAGGAGAGCAAAGGACAGACATGTTAGATATATGGAGCCGTCTTTAGATGGCAGAGGTACCACTGCCTGTCAAGAGCAGCCAGGGTATTCCACCAACAGGATACATCCTTCAAATACCATTACGACATGCCACTACTCCTGCATTGGTCCTATAATTGATGGAGGTATGTTATGAACCATATTAGAATGTCCTGAAGCCTGTTAGGATGTAAGATCAGTACCAAGAATGTTGTACACTGATCAAGGAACGTCTACACCATCAACCCAATACAGAAATGAAACATATGGCACAGGACATGAGATAATCCAAGAGAACCAACATTTGGTTCAAAGGTTACAGAAGAAGGCTGCTCTCAGTTCTTATGACGTGGATCACCCAGCGTCAGAGGAATACGAGAAGATTAATTGGATACAATAGAAAATTTTCCCCAAATATGCCAATGGAGCAAAGTACAGCTTTCGTATATTAATTCCCCACAATTTACGTTACCCAAAATTTATTTTCTTATTTTAACACTTATCCAAAACATTCCACTTGTATTGGCAAGTTCTTGGCCTCACACAACTTCACTTAATCTGCACAAGTCCTCTTTATGAAATGATATGCTTGTGATTGTTTTACTATTGCAACAAACATTTTCAACAAAGAGTTCAGCATTACACAATACCTCCCAACTCCTGGCCACATAAGCGTAATCAGTGAGCTTCCAACAAATTTGCCTACAGTAATAATTAGGACTTCAAGTACAAAATAGTGGATCTTTCTCGTGAGTTGTAGCCACTTGTGTCCTCACATTTCAATGGAACTCACATAAACACAAGTATGGCAACACAAGACCGCCCGGTTTGGTAACAGCACTACATAACAGCTAACAGTTCCAGGCAAAGATCCAGCTGAGGTAACTGCATTTCTGTTGAGCCAATGCTCTGTTTTAGACTGAGTGTAGTATAACAGGTTGGTAGATGGAGTTGGAGTGAAACCTGTAGTTTTAAAGAGAATTCTGTTCAAATGTTGGGAGGATCGTCAGCAAGCAAACTGGGAATTAGTGGGAGGCACATGGAAGCCAATAGCTACACAAATAAGTGGATGACATTAGAAAATTACAAGCAGCAGCAGTAGGAATGGATGTGGGTGAAAATTTGTAAGGTGTGGCAAAGTGAAGAGGCAGCTTTTATTTAGTAGTGGGTGTCAAATGGATGGTGATGAAGAATGAAAGTGAGGACTGATGGTCAGGGGCAATAGCGGAGAGTAATGACAGTCTTAAATAACTGCTAAAAGCGGGTAAGTTGCCAGTATTTGTGACAGTATTTATGAAACTTAATATTCCATTTTTTTAATTTTTTCTTGAGAATTAATTAATTTGAAACAAACTCATGCACAGTACACTCAAGTAGGGACTCATCTCATTTTCTGCCATTAAAAGAAGGGTTTTCATGTTTAAATGTGTCCCTAAGATCCTTGAAGATGACCCACATTAAGTACATCTGAGAAAACCAGTATCACAGTAGCCATGGCTGAAACCCAAATTTTCACCACCCTGTTACATCTCTAATCCACAGTTAGAGTGGTTAAAAAAATCCTGTCTCCAAAAAGTTTATGGCAGAAAGAGTTTCTGTCATCTGACACAGGTTATTTTTGTGAGAAAGCTAGCATGAATTCAAAGTCATTCATTGCTTCACTACCTGACCATCATAGCTTACCTTCAACCCAACAGAGGCCATTTTCCCCCCCAATCAGGATTTCTCATTAATTTCCTTTGTGAAGAATCTAATTGTCATAGTACCAAATGACTAGGATACAGTCATTACTTCCTCTATACAATATCCGGTACCCTTCAGTATCTGTAATATAGAGTAGTCCTCCATGTGGGAAGAAGCTGTTGCTCAGCCTTTCATATGTCCAGTGAAAAAACATGACAATCACAAAATATTGAGAATGTATGCAACTACAGTATGTGCCAGAACTGCTATGCATATCTTCAAGATCTATTGCACTCTGGAACAAAATGAAGTCTCTTCAACTGTTTACCAGAAGGAGATCGAAATTATTAAGTCAGAAGCCCACCTCAAATTCATCTCTCCTTTCTCAACCCAAAACTTCAACACAGTGATAGCTTTGGGACAGTAATTTTTGAGAACAATTTTCTTGAACAGTAGTTTTCCTTAATACTTTAAAATGTACATAAACAGTCTCGACCACAAGAACCGTTATTTTTGTGGTTGCTAGTTTCCTTCTGTTACTATCTGATGGTAGGTGGTATGGACTCCACAAAACTCCGCAGTTGACATTAATGCATTTTGTAATGCCTGCTCTGTTCTCTGCCAACACCTGTCAGCATTATATGTGGTCTGAAGGTGGTCAGTAACTGACAGAAACCAGTAACTACAAAAATAAAGTTTTTTGCAGTCGAGACTGTTTATGTTCATTTTTAAGCTCTGGGACAAGTAGAAAATTGACCAAAGTTGGTAGTGAGTGAGTCTGACAACACTAGTTGCGAGGCAACATAAATGGCAGAGTTTTCTGCATTTCTAATGTAATTTTTGTTTTTTTAGGAACTTGATATGTTCCATGCATGATTTTGTGACAAGACATTCATCACTGAGGACTGTATTTTATTACAATATTTATTTTTGTTAGGACACAAATTACATTACTTGAGATGCCAAAGGCACATGCTAGTAGGATTAGGAAGTAACATACAAAATGTAATGAGACGAGACAGCAGACAGTAAGATTGAGAAGATTTTAGTTGCTGGCAAATTTTTTGGGGTTGTACTTTCATGGTCCACAAATGTTTTTGGCCCTGACATGTCATATAGAGCAGAGTCAGATATCTCCACAGCTGCTTCTGATTCTGCCATGTCTTGCTGAGACTCAGGTCAGTCATGTGACACAAATATTGTGAAAAGTGGGCATGGTACGTGTTTTAATGTGATTGACAGACATCCAGCAAAGATGAAACTTAACTATTGATTCTTTGCAGCTACTGTTCATCAAGAAATTAATAGTGGACAAAGAACAGCAGAATTAGTACAGATCATTGACCAAAGTGTCCCTGCATAACACTGGTATTTAAAATTGTGACAGTGCATCTATGCCATTGTTTAAAACATGCATCAAAGCCAGTTTGGAATAATTCAGTATTTTGCTTCTTGACCCACCGTTTTAAAGCTGATTTTATGTCATCCATGAACCAAGCGTGCGGTGATGCTGCAGTCAACACCAGCTGTGTGTGGTACTGCGTGAAAGAGTTGGGTTACAGAGAAACAGATACCGCTGTGCCAACATATGTCACAGATGTCAATTGAGAATGTGTTGTTGATGTGATTCACAGTGACAGACATGGTGACAAAAATAGGTTAAGAAGCAAAAGTGTGACTTTTTTTCCCCCAAATTGGTTTTGATGCCTGGGTTCAATGATGGTGCAAATGTGTATAAATGCATGGCAACTTTGTTGAATAGTTGTGTTGTCTAGAGGGCTATGATCTGTAACAATTCCAGTGCTGTATGTTCATTATTAAATATTTTTATCAATCCACATACCACTAAGTCTCGTGGCTTCTTTTCTGTTAAAATCATCCACGTATTTATGTACTTTGATGGCTTCTCTATATAGCTGTGGACAACATTTCATCACTGTATATGAAATATTTGTATTTACATCTCTTTCCAATGCCTAACTCTTCATTTGGCAAAACAAAGTGGCACCGGGAGCATCTCTGAAGATGTCAAAACACAGCTCTGGACAAAATGCGAGACCTAAAATGTTAACCACACAAGTTGGAAGATTCGTTAGCAACTATGACAACTGCCCATGAAAGCATTAACTGTGTGCTGAGCAGGTTTTACCACTGTCTTGAAAAAGTTTATTTTTGAATGGGGATAGTTTTGTAACCCACACCTATTTCACTGGTGGTGCAATCAGTGTACCCCCTGCAAATCCTATAGCCACTCAGTGGGAACTGAAGACAGTGTTAACTAGTAGACAGATTACCAGAGACAGGATGCAACTTTAATGAAAGACAGAGGGGCTATATATTGAAAGATGTTCGGCCAAGGGATGACGACATGCGGAATGTGATGTCGATGGTGCCAAATTGTGGAGGATGATGTAATACTTAACACTAAAAAATAAATCGGCCTGACATTTATTTGGATGCTGTTGGTCCCTTTGCCACATTTTCCAAAATATGAAGTGATGACAGTTTTGGATGGATTATATAACTAGTGGAATACAAAAAGAAAACCACATAGGATTCAGAAGAGGTTCTAGGCAGTGGATGCACATACAGGTAAAGTAGTAAACACGTGGCTAATTTTTGCAGCTCTATACTTCATTCTGCAATGCAATGTTGTCACTGTTTTTCATCACAGCCAGAATTCTCTGAACACAATTTGCGTCCAAAACTTGCTGTGTTTTCCAGTAGAAAATGAACACAGTCTGTGGAATTTGAGTGCTTGGTAACAGTGTGCCTCGCACATTTTCACTCAGTGTTGGCCTGTGGCATAATCTTCACTCATTCATTAATTCACATACTGTGTACAGTAAATCCCATCATAGTGCAGAGCCTGCAGCAATGCGGGCTGATATGAATCATGGATCGCCAGGCAGAAGCAGCCAGTCTAGGAAACATCCACAAAGCACACTCACTACCAATTGAGGCTTTATCGCAGAGAAGCAGAGGTCAAAAAAGTACTTAGTCTATAGTGAGAATATTGAGTAAAGTGGAAAAACCAACATCAACAGATAAACATATGTTCACTCTTTTGTCTTATCTGAGGTAAATAATAATGAATTTAGGACAAACTGCCAAAATACTAGAAGTAAAAATGCGTTTCATGTAGACTATGAATCCTGACTGGGGTTTGGGACTGAGTTTTTTGTTCTGGTGAAAATGTTTTTGGAAGGTTGCCAACAGACATCAGGTAGAGAACTGGAAATCTCCAAATATTCAAAACTAAGGTGCAGTGGTACCATCACACTTACAGGTTATCAGAACAATGGAGTTTTAAATGCCCTAACACTGATAATTAGTCGGGTTTAACTATGGTCTAACACATACAGTCATGACATTCCGACTCATTTTTGTTATATATTGCAACAGCAGTGTTCCAAGCCAACAGAAAGCTACGTTTACAAATATGGTATCAGACTAGTGCAAACAGTACCATTTATGTTGATTTCTAACAGTTTTTACAATAGGGAACTTCATGTACTGCCATAAAAATAAGCACTAACTAAGAAAGAAAAAGAAGGAAGGGTGGGCGAGACCACATTTGTCTTTCTTTAGTTTCCTAAGGGCCTTGGGAGGTATAAAACAGTCCGTTACAGAATAGTTTGTTTATGTTTCCCTTATAACCTACAGATATTTGCTGAAACATGTTTTTTTTTAACCCTTAACCCAAACCAATGGTCTCTCAGACCCATCATTCATTTTAAACATTCATTCTAAAACATGTGGCAACATTCAACAATGAGCTTGACTTTGTCAGCCTAGCAATAAGACATATCATTTCGAAGTTAGTGCAAAATTGAGTGCCTTTGTGACCACGTTTCACATTATGTATAATAATTAGGTAGGTCCAACACACTGCATGTTTCTAGTCAGTACATATTTTGCTTTCAGTTGATATTTTGGATATTCTTACTTTATAGTATTTTATTATATGTGTGAATTTATGCTATTTTTAGCTTCAGCATGCAGCAACTTTATAAGAAAACAAAGGGGTCTGCAGTTGAACCAAAGAAGAGGAAGCAGAAAATGGGAAAAACGATAACATTTTTGATGATTCTAGTATCGATTCTGACTTTGTAGTAGCTGATGGTCACCACAAAACAGGAGTGGTATAATAAAGATATTGCTTTACTGGAAGCAGAGCCTGTTTGAATTGTACCACAGCTAATTACTCACAGCAAACACAGTAATTTTATGGCAAAGATAATTTCAAGTAGAAACATTCAGTCTGTTACAGCAAGAAAAACAGCTCAGGATAATATTTTGGAAAGAGGAATGGTTCTACTAAAAGCAAAAATCGAATTTTGGTGCAAATGCCTATTAAATCTCAAACACAGGAGAATTTATTTGATGACACCTTAGAGGCATACCAAATGATAGAATGGAAAAGAAGAAGATGTGTACAAAGTACCCAGCATAAAAAAAGGAACTGGTGGTCTCATAAGTGCATCAATCGTGCTCAGCCAACATTCATGGAATGCAATAGGAAGATGTGCATCGAGTGTGAAAAAGTTCTCTGAATTGCTTTTGTTTGCATTTTCTGCAATCTTTCATTTATACTCATGTACATCGTGACTGATGTCACAATATTAAATCATTTCAAGATTCTTACTAAATGACTGCACATATGTTTTGTATTCATTTTGAATACTGTAAGTTCTCAATAGTATTGCATCTACTCGTAATATGAAACAGTTGACTATTCACTTAATTTTTGTCAGCTAATGTGGGGATATGTGATAACAATATTACAAGCTTTAGGAGACATGTTTCTCGTTACATACTTGAGAGATGTTTTGAGTTAAAGTCTTAACCCTTTTAGTGCCAAATACGATCTGATCGTGATCCAGATTTTCGGCGAAAAATGCCAGTAACGATCTGATCGTGATGCCTTTCTCATTCATTTTTTCCGCACTTGAAAGCAAAGTTGTTAGTATTTCCTAGCGAATGAGAAAGGCATCATGATCAGATCGTTACTGGCATTTTTCGCCGAAAATCTGGATCACGATCAGATCGTATTTGACACTAAAAGGGTTAAGAACAAAAAGTACTAGTAAACAGCAGAAGAACTGACTTTTTGCAGAAAGACACCCATGTTGAGTATCTACTCAATTATGTTAACTCTTTTCATTACAGTTCCAATCAAATCAGAGAATATGTAATGTAGGAAAGCTATTTGGAACGCAATACCTGCATTATTTAATGTACTACATATGCCTCCACAGATGCAGCTGAAGGTGAAACCACACAGACATTACAATAAAATGCCAAAAGCAATAATCCTGCAGGATTTCTTGCTGCAATGTGCACTAGTGTTGTTCCAGCTTGCAGACAGTAACAGTTCCCACAGCAATGAATATCATGACCGTATATGTTAAACTGCGCTTTAACTTTAATGTTCTGTAGACAGCTGACACTGTTCTGTGCAAATTTACTCAAAACTATTAGATAAAAACAGCAGCTAGTAGTATGATAAGAAGATCAGTAATTTCCTTTAAAAAATAATAATGTTGCTAATGTCCAACTACATTCTGCCAAACAAAATTCTAGAAACTAAATACAAAACAATTAAAGTGTTTCTCGAGTCAAATATTTGGATAAATTGTTCTAGGAACTAGTTTTGAAAACACTATGGATGTAGCCCACTGACAAAGTATTTAAAATGGGCAAAGAGGCGCTGAGGAAATATAGAAGAGAAGAAAGTAATCACAAATTATTTTGTTAATAAAAGGATGGATGAAGGAGCAAACAAGGAGATTCTAAATTAGATCAATATTTCTTCACATGTAAAAATATGCACTAAACTTCTATGGGATATTAAAAGAATAGAGTCAACCAGATTAACCAGGTAAGTTGTGGAGCTCTACAAAACCAGCAGTAAAGCTAGAATACAGACAATGGAACTTATCATGACAGTAAAGATGACTTGAAAAAAGCAGGGATAACACAACAGCCAATGTTCGACACATTTCATGTCTCTACGCACACCTTTTAATGAATACTTTAACTCACTCCATACCCCTAATGTGGACCCAGAACAAAATGGGTGAATGAATGGATGAAAAACATGTTTACCACTAAATTCTTTTTACACTGTACAAGTTGAACCCACATTAGAAATACCATATTTGTTGATTTCTTTGCCATTGATGCAATATGTGTTTGTATAAGTTCAGCCGTGATGGAAGTGGTGCAGATAGCAATGCAGTGTGTTGTATTGAGTTCTATTTAAACTGATGCATTATTCAAAAGAGTGAAGTACAGATGCAGCTCGATTTCGAATTACTCAATTTAATACAGGTGCCAAAAATCAGCTGACAGTGGGTGACTGAATGATGAAATAAATAAACATTTATATTTTAAAAAATTTTAAAGCTGAAATGGCAAAATGGTTTTAACCTTAAAAAAATTTACTTTGGCAAGGAACCCATAAACACAAGACAAGACAGATTCTTCTAAAGTGCAACGTGCTCTAGAAAAATAATTACAGTGCAGCAAATATGATGGAAAACGTACATGTGCAAATTTTTTGATTGGTTTGTATCTGTGACCTTTTATAGGCAACTAGTTTTATTTTGGAGGCATCTTTTCTATGCCATTCAACAATATTATTCAGCCATTTTTACACCATCCAATGCCTCCTCCCTTCTGTAGTATTGTTCTTCATCACACGATTATTGATTTCCTGGTCAGAACTTTTTCCAATATTGTAATAATTATTGTCATACTTTTGCTCACAGTTTACCAGGTAAGCAATTGCCCATATTTAATAAGTCCACTGAAATGTTACATTTGTGAAAGTTTCTACACTGCACAGCATTGCATCACCAGTTAACTTTAGCAACATTTTTCTGCCTCATATAATCTCTCCCACTCTCTTTGGCTGCTTCTGTCGAAGCTTCATGCACCTATAAAACTGATTTTGCAGTGCTTCATTATTTGCAGCAATTCAGCTGAACAGAAGAGAACTGAGAATAAAAAGCACAGCTATTACAAACTGAGGAATACTGAGTGTTTACAATTTTTTCCTTTTTTACAAAACTAGAAAATAAATGGACAAAGTTGTTGCAGCCTCTGTAGAGAAGGCTGGAATGTCTCAGGTTGGGAACCCACAGATCAGCACCTGCAACACAGTAACAGGGAAAACAAACAGTCACACATACTGGATTTCAAACATTCAGTTTACATGGTTGTGGGAAACATACAAGCTGTGTAAAGGGAAATTAAAGAAACCTTTGGAAAAGCTCAGAGGGCAAACTCATATTTAGCAAAGAAAGGAAGGCTGAAATGTGGAAGAAATATACAGAGGCAGTAGATGAACATGATATGGGAGATATGACATTGTGAGAAGAGTCTGACAGAGCATTCAAAGATGTAAGTGAAAACAAGGTACTTGGAAATAGATGAAATTCCCCCAGAAATACTGAGCTCCTTGGAAGAGTCAGCCATGACAAAACTATGCTGCCTGGTGTTCAAGACATATGATACAGGTGAAATACCCACAAACATAAAGAAAAATTTTATAACTGCTATTTCAAAAAAGGCAAGTGACAGGTTTGAAGGCAAATGACAGGTGTGATAATACTGAACCATAAGTTTAATAATTCATGACTGCAAACTACTGGCAAATTATTTATAGAAGAATGGAAAGAATCATACAAGCCAAATTGGAGGAGAATATTCTCTTTGAAGTTGCTAAGACAGCAGGAATAAAATTCAGGATGCAAAAGCTTACAGTCAGTAAAGAAACCAGAGTATAGTTATAGGAATTAAAAGGTGTGAGAGGAATGAGTCAGGGTTGCAGCAAACCAGACTGCAGTTACAAGAACTGAAGGACACAAAAGGAATGAGACCAGGTTGTAGCCTATCTCCCAAGTCACTCAGTTTGTACATTGAGCAACAGAAAACGAAACCCGACAATTTTGGACAGGGAATTAAAATTTAGGGAGCAGACAAAAAATTGAAGTTTATTGATAACATCATAATTGTCTCAGAGACAGCAAAGGACTAGGAGAATCAGACGAATGGAGTGGATAATGCCTTCAGAAGAGGCTACAAGGTGAACACCAACAAAAGTAAAGCAAGGCTAGTGCAATGTAGCCTAATTAAAAAAGGAGGGGTCAGGAATATTTTATTAGGAAATGAGACACTGAAAGCTACAGATGAGTTTTGCTATTTGGGCAGCAAAATAACCAAAGCAGACACGATGTCAAATGTAAATAGGATGATAAGTTTTCCCAAAAAAGAGAAATTTATTAACATCAAATACAAATTTAAGTGTTACGTCAGTCTGTTCTGAAAGTATCTCCCTTAAGTTCCACCCTGTATAGAAGTTTAATGTCAATGATATCGACTTCAGGGAAGAGACATGGTGCTATAGGAGAATTCTGAAGATTAGATGGATAGACTGGAAAACCAAATTATGGAAAAACCAAACTATGGAAAAAAAGAAAATTTATGGCACAACGTGACAGAAAGAGCAGTTTGATTGTGAGGCCTTAATCCTGAGGCAGCAATGAATTGTTGGAGGGGAGAATCTGCAGGGGAGGGAGGGAGAAATGGTAGAGCTTTGCTGCAGAAATAAGGCTGATACAAACCTAATCTCAATCTCTTTTACCATGAGAAAGCATGTTGCATATTTTATACTATTTTCATTATGTTCAGTCATGTATAACTGAAACTCATATCTACATCTACATCCATATTCTTCAATCCACTGTGAGGTGGACGGCAGAGGATACATAACATTGTACCAGTTATTAAACTTTCTTCCTGTTCCATTGATGTATGGAGTCCAGGAAGATTGATTGAATGCCTCTGTGCACGCAGTAATTATTCTAATCTTATCCTCACAGTCCCTATGTGAGTTATACATTTGGGATTGTAATATATCCCTAGAGTAATCATTTAAAGCTGGTTCTCGAAACTCTGTCAGTAGACATTCTGGGGATACTTTACACAGATCTTTGAGAGTCTTCCAGTTCAGGTCCTTCAGTATCTCTCTGACAATCTTCCACGGATTAAACAAACTTGTGATTATTCAAGCTGCCCTGCTCTGTATACAAGGTGACAACTATTGAACTATATGAAAAAAAGTTAAATTAATTACAAATTATGGCATGCATACACTTTACTCAACATGTAAATGTCACTACAGATATTTGGGTTTAGGTTATGACACGTTTGATATGTCTGCCAACATTGGCGATGATGTGACGCAGATAAATAGCAAAATTGTACATGATTTGCTGAATTGTCTGAACTTTGATGCTGTTGATGACCTCCGAAATGGCATTTTCCAGCTCGGCAATGGTTTTGGGGTTATTGTGTACACCTTGTCTTTAATATAGCCCCACAAAAAGCAGTCACATGTTTTCAGGTCCAGAGAACCTGAATGAGAGGAATGAGGCCCATGCCAGTGGCCTATGGGTACTCCAGAGCCAGAATGGGGTCCCCAAAGTGCTCCTCCAGGGCATCAAACACTCTCCTGCTTCCATGAGGTTAAGCTCTGTCTTGCATGAACCACCTCCTGACAAAATAGGGATCATTTTAGATAATGGGGACAAAATCGTTTTACAAAACATTCACATACTGTTAGGTAGTTACTGTGCCAGCAAGAGATACGGCACCGATTATTCCACGACTGGGCATTGCACACCAAACAGACACCCACTGAAGGTGAAGAGACTTCTCGATAATGAAATGCAGATTCTCAGTCCTCCCAAATGCACCAATTTTGCTTATTGACGGACTCATCTAAATGAAAATGCGCTTTTCCGTTAAACCGAACAATATTCAGATTGAAGTCCTGTTTGTCAGTTCTGTGGATAATAGTGCTGGTGAAACACAACCACTGTTCCATACCCTTGGGGCTTAATGGCTGACGGGTTTGAATTTTGTATGGGAAGAGACGCATGTTTCAACAACAATTCTCTCCGGTTGGTTCCCACCTGTTGTGCAGCTCATCTGATCAATTTCCTGTGGCCGGTTTGAAACACAACACACGTATCCTCGATGTTTTCAGCCTTTTTCGATGACCGATATTGCCGGCACTGTCTTCACGACACTACCCATTCTCTCAAATTTGCGAATCAAATTCTTGATTGTTAGCACACTTGGACTAGTTGTCTTCAGCTTGAACTCGGTTGCAAATTTCCTTCGGACCACAGCTGGGGTGTTATTGCTCGTATGGTAGGCCTTTACAAGTGCTATACACTCAGGCATGCTGTACTGTGACATTTTCATGTGCAAATGGTGAAAGACCTGTGTGTATCCACATACTAATTCCCATCATGCTCTGCAGCCAACCATGTAATTTGAACATCCTAATGCAAGCCATTCAGAAGTTCCAATGATTTTATTTCATATAGTTCAATAGCTGTCAGAATGTATGTTCAATATCTCCTGTTAATCCTGTCTGGTATGGGTCCCACACATGAGCAGTATTCTTGAACCAGCCACACAAGTGATTTGTAAGCTATCTCCTGTGTAGACTGAATGCATTTCAACAGTATTTTACCAATGAATCAAAGTCTAACAGCTGTTTTACCCACAAATGAGCCTGTATGAACATTCCATTACATATCCCTAAAAATCGTTACAACCAGGTATTTGTATGAGCTGGCCAATCTGAACTGTGGCTCATTGATATTATAGTAATAGGATAATGAGTTTTTTCATTTTGTCGAGTGCAAAATTTTACATTTTTGAACATGTAGAGAAAATTGCCAATCTCTGCATCACACTGAAATCTTATTAAGATCTAACTGAATATTTATCCCACTTTGTTTCAGATAGTACTTCATTATAGATAACTGCATCATCTGCAAAAATCCTGATTTTACTATTAATATTGTCTGCAAGGTCATTAACATACAACAAGAACAGCGAGGGTCCAACACACTTCCTTGGGGCACAGTCAAAATTACTTCTGCCTCTGACAACAACTCCACATCCGAGATAGCATGCTGTGTCCTTCTTACCAAAAAGTCCTCAATCCAGTCACAAATTTCACTTGATACCTCATATGATCATACTTTTGACAATAAGCAAAGCTGCAGTACTAAGTCAAATGCTTTTCAAAAATCAAGAAATATCACTTCCACCTGGTTTCCTTGATCCAAAGCTTTCAATATGTCATGTGAGAAAAGTGAAAGTTTGGTTTGAAAACCATGCTGTCTGGCATTGAGGAGGTCATTCTATTCAATGTACATCATTTTGTTTGAGCTCAGAATATGTTCTAAGATTCTACAACAAATTGATGTGAAGGATATTAGATGACATTTTTGTGGATCACTTCTACTACCTTTCTTGTAGATAGGTGTGACCTATAACTTTTTCCATGAATTGGACACAGTTTTTTGTTTGAGGGATCTACAATAGATTATACTTAGAAGATGGGCTGACTCAGCCAAATTCAGTATAGAATCTGACAGGGATACCATCGGGCCTGGAGCTTTGATCAGCTTTAACAATCTCAGCCATTTCTTAACACCACTGGCACCAATACTTCTTTCATTCATCTTTTCAGTGGTACAAGGACTGAATTGGAGCAATTCTCCTGGGTTTTACTTTGCAAAGGAAATTTGAAAATGTAGTTAAGCATTTCAGCTTTTGCTCTGCTACCCTCAATTTCAGTTCCTGTCTCATTCACTAGGGCTGGACGCTAACTTTGTGCATTAACAGCCTTTACACAGGAACAGAATCTCTTTGGTTTTTGTGAAATGTCATTTTCACAATATTCTGCTATGGTAGTCACTGAAGGCATCACTAGTTGATATCTTGACAGCCAAATGCATTTCATTCAGTATCTATCTATAGCCCTACTATTTGTTTTGCACCTATTATGCAGTAATCTTTGTTTGTTTAGAAGTTTCTTTGCGGTGACTGTATATCATAGAGTTTCCCTAATGGCAGTAAATAGACAACCATGACATAATTTACTTTTAGATATGCACTGTGAAGTGTTGGATGAAACTTCAGCCTATTCCCCTGGCATGTTTCACTCAGACTTGCATTTCTTCTTAAAATTCAAAGTTGCTCTTGTTCATCAGCATTTTTCACCTAACACAGAAACAACTCCAGCTGTGGAAGAGAACCCTTCCAATGGTACACTACAAAGATGAAATTTCACTGGATGAAATATGTTAATGTTAAAGAAGATTATGTTGAAAAACATTCTGTAAACATAAATGCACGTTTTTCAGTATGAGGCAGAGAACTTTCGAGACCTCCCTCCTATCTTCACTGATTTCATCTCTACTGATTACACTTATTACACATTTCAGTTAATTCTGAAGTTCATTATGAAGTGCACAGCAGAAGACACAGCCCACTGTACCACATATTTACATTTCATCCTGCTCCATTACCTCATACAATTCTGTCTGTATTATGTCTGAAATACAAAGTCTTATTTGTGAGGTAAGGGAGATTGTTACACACAGAGAAATAATCCATTTTAAAAATGACATTCCTATAGCGTGACTATATCAAAACTATGGAAATGCTGGAAAGGCCTTATTTCAGTGGATAAAAAGTGATATTATTGGTTTGTCCAATGCATGATATCTGTATGTAATTACTGATGCAAGGGGATGGGAGATTGTCACCCCCAAGGAAGTTGCATCACAGGAATGCCATTTTTGAAAATGCAGTGAATGGAAAGAGTAATGACTCAAGAAATAAACTCTGGAATTTTGGTGTATGGAGTTATTACTCCTTCTATGAAAGCAGGCAACAAATGTTCATTACATTGAGGTATTAAGTGGTGTGATTCATTACCATTTGGAAAGCAAGTATTCATTTATTTGCATACCATATTATATATATATATATATATATATATATATATATATATATATATATATATATATATATATATATATATATATATTTCTTTTCACACATTTTGTAATTCTTCCATGAGGTCTTCCATGAGATCCTATAGCTCTGATATTTTGCTTTCATGGACTTTTACATGCTTGTAGTATTGTGATTCTTCACTGAATAACTGTCTATTAAAGTTGGAAATCTGCTGCTTGCTTTAGAAAATATGTTGCTCTGACATCCACAAATCCACAAAAATATTTATATAATATGGCACCAGGTGGTGGTGATGAAAGGACTAATGCACATATAGCTGAGCACGACCTCACAAATTAAGTTCTGACACAGGTAAACAAGAAAAATTATCCATTCAGTATACTCTGTGACCTTGCTACAGTCTGTGACATCATGCCTTCTACAAATGGCATCTAACCTTCAGAATAGAAAGTAGAGGGTCACACTGGTGCACTTAGACACAAGAACGAAACAAACTTGACAATTGTACAACATCAAATGTGGGTCCCATAAGTGACAGTACCAGGTCTGTTGTTTATCTTAGGTCAAATTATGATGATCCCTCAAGTACAGGGAACAAAAATTCATGGTCACATGCCATGTGGATTCACCTTTCAGCTCACAGCAGTCCCCACTGTACTCTGTCGACATCACACTGGGGCGACGTGGTGGCCATCTATGCCATTGAGCAGCTCCTCTTGGGTCTTGGTGTCTGCAGCTGGTCCCACACCATTGGACAGGTCACCGGCCACACGTGTCAGCTGCAGCGAGTTGGAGCACTGCACACAGATATATACTGGCTGTACCCACTGACTGTACTAGAGCCAAATATGAAAAACTTTAAACTGTCAATATTTTATGGAACTTTTCCAAGGCCTTCAGATGCACAGATCATTTAATTCTACAAGAGAAACTATAAAATGTTGCATTGTGAATAGAGTCTTGTCTCAAGGACAGAAAACAGACCACATTAACAAATTGTAATACAGGAATAAAACCAAATTCACAGTGAGAAAAACACTAAGTATGGAGATCCACAAGGTTCAGTATTTGGCCCACTACTGTTTTGACCTAAATAAAATGTGATATAGAGGTTGTTGAGCAATATTTCTGAGCGTTTTGGTATGAGAAATCCATGCTATCCAGTGGCTTGTTACAGAATAACTGCATCTAGTTTGACACTTTACACAAATTTTTTTCATATCTGGATTGGGCTGTGCACTAAGCTTTTATTTGATTCAGCTGCTATATTCGGGACCTAATTGTTAAATATTGTATATTGTACTGTCATGGTAAGCTATTTGGACGTCACTTATAACTCCCTGCAACTGACTTTATGAGAATATAATGATTTCAAAGCAATCTAATAAACAGGACATTGAACTTACAGAGACACAGAACTACACTGTCCACTGGTTGTAGCTTTTCTGATCTGGTATGAAGATATTATGATATGGTTTGCCATCCATGTGAGAATATTTCATTATAGCATCACTGTATTGTTCCTTCCACTGCATTCAGTGAACCTTCACACTAGATGTATTGGCCAACTCGATCCATACTACTCTGCACCACTGTTAACATACAGCTAACACTGCCAGAAAAGCAACCTGAGAAAGTACTGAGCTGTTTGAAAATCCAGCTTGAGGGCAAGGACTAAAATGGACATTATTGACGTTGGCAGCAAGAATTGTGAGCAAATTGAACAAATTTGTTTCCAAACAAGACACACAGTGCATAAAATAAATGTTGGGTTGCAAATGTCTATGATATGCAGACATTTGCAGCACAACCACATCACAATACCTTCACAGCAGGCCAGAAAAGCTACACCCAGGCCTATCACTGAAGCCTGTTTGTGTACAGCGTAGTTTTGCCTTTCTTTAAGTTTACAGTCCTGTTAGTTTGGTTACTCTGAAATCTTCTTCTTCTTCTTCTTCTTCTTCTACTACTACTACTACTACTACGTAAGTCAGATGCTGGAAGTTATAAGTGAACTTTAAGTAACTTTCAACAATAAGTACAATGTAGAGTAGTTAACAGTAACTTTCTGAATATAGTGGGTAAGTTAAATAAAAACTTAGTTTCTCCAGGGAATTATCTAATTCTCTTAGGAAATGGCTTTCAAAGACTGCTATCTGAAATACACCTCTATGATACTGGAAAGGTGGAGATTCAGTCACTGAGTAAATAAGTGAAGACTAAGAACTCTCAGGTACATGATGGATTATCTAGCGGAATACTAAAGCAATGTGCTGCCTATTTTGGTCCAGTACATGGCCAAATTTGTAATTCTTCTTTTAGGAATGTTTAGTTTCCTGAATGATTAAAGAACTCAACAGTGAAACCACTTTATAAAAAAAAAGAGAGAAAAGGATAATGGAGACAAATTCACATTTCAGTGCCAATGGCTTTTCAGAAGGAGTTTAAAAAAATTAATAAGTAGCAATAATATTTTGTCTAATTCAAGTAATTGTGCAACTGAGAATTTGCAGAAGTGACTTTATACTGGCTGACAAACCCAGTGACTGTACATGGTTGTGCACGAACTGACCTCTGCTCTGTAGCAGCAGCTATTTACAGATGCATATAAATCTGTCTTTACAGAACAATAAATTATGTATAAGATTTTTGAAAACATAGTCAGTGATCTTAAAAGTAGTTAAAATCAAGACTCTTTTAAATTTTAATTTTAATAAACTATGCAGTTGTTGAATTTCAACAGTAACATAAAAGACAGAAAAGTAGAGAAAACATATATACATTAAGCAATTAAGTTATTTTGATTAACAACTAGCTGGATGCACAAAAAACAGCACATGTAGCTGGTTCTAGTTTTATGAGCAAAATTTTAAGCGTGTACTAGGATTGTGTGGAAGAAAACATTGAGATTTGAGGGGTCTCACTAAAATCCATCATCCTGGTGCTGTAGGGAACAGAACACCATGTTATAGTAAAAGTAGCTTCTTTTCCACATTTTCAAAGGTCTAAACGAAAAAATTTTACTGTGCAATCAAGTTTTGAACACAAGCACAACTGTTCAGAAGAGGAAAGTTTACACTTTTATCACAAATGCAATGTAGAATGAAATGAGTCAGTTCTTAATTGCAAAAGCCAGAGAATCTGAAATCTGTTCAATACTGCCCCACCTACCACAAATGAAAAGAAAGTTTCAGGTAAACCCTAGGTATTTTTTGGCATAGACTCCAAATCTGCGATGAAATCAAGATTTCCATTTGAAAATAAAAAATTGACCACTGCATTGTGGGAATGGAAGTTAGTGGGTAGCACATATATATGTCCCCTTTGAAAACATTAACTTTTTATCTGGAACATTTTTTTCATACAATTCACACTTTTTGGAGCTATTCAGTTGTTCTATGCCAAAACAAACACCCTACCCATTATATACAGGGTGTTTAAACGTAGTGCCATATATTCCTACACGAGTTAGTATTGGTGAATAATAGAAGGAAAGTACTTATTTTGATATGTCCAAAAATCAATACCTGTTATAATATGAGCTGTTGAAAATCCACAGTTCACAGACTGTATTTTATTTACAGATGAGGCAGAATTCACAAGAGATGCCATAGTAAATTATTACACTATGCATGTATGGACCAATGCAATACTTGAGCAATCACAGTGATAAGGCATCAGGATCACTTCAGAATGAATGTACGGGTGGGAATTGTCAGTGAAAGGCTCTTAGGGTCATAGACTTTACCAAACAGTTAAACAGGTGCCACATATCTGAGTTTTCTGTACAATAAATTATTAGCGCTAATGGAGAACATTACCATTACAGAATGATGACTGTTTTATGCATGACAGGTCACCACCCAATTTTCTACAGATTGTGTAACAGTATCTCACTGCAATGTTCATGGGTAATGGATTGACTGGGGAGGTCCAGTACCACGGTCCCCTCATTGACCAAATCTGAATCCATTGGATTTCTGGCTCTGGGGATATTTAACAACATTGATGTATGCCCAACCCATCAACAATGTCCAGATGTTGCAGTAGCACGTGACCAATGCACAAAACACAATCCAAATGGTGCTCCGTATATCTGAAAGAATGCCGATTCACTGTGAAGTAGCACTGAAGGATGCATCAGAATGCATGGTAAGCGCATGCCTGTAGCATATACTTCTATGTAACACACATATGGGAATGAGAGGACACATTGAGCCATATCTCAACAGATACTGGTTTCCGGACACATCTTTTATTCCGTTTTTGACCAATATTAGCTCCTATAGGTATATGTAACAATTTTCTATAATACCCTGTATATGTAATGGATGACATCACAGTAAGTGGAGGAACTGTACATCACTACATTCTGCCATGTCTAAATATAATATGTCAGGCTTTTACTTTCTTCCCATTTTATTATCAGTTTCTTGGTAGTTCTCCTTTTACCTTTAGTTGCCTTGTTTGCAGGAATATTGAGCTTTTTGGTCACCCCGACACCGCTATATGCGATCCAACACGACACACGGCATTTCCGGTAAGCTCAATCTCTCTGGTGAGCGAGACGACCATTGACAAATGGTCGGCATATATAGTGGAGCCATTCGTCTGACTCTCAGCGTCCATTTAGTCACAGAGCATGTTGTGTAGCTACATCATAGAAGCTGAGTTGTCACATCGGCCCCAGTGGGGTCACAGCAGAATGGCTCATGTGACTTTTTTTAAAACTAAGTGCCAAGATTAGTCTCTTGAGAGCCATTTAGGCCACTAGACTAAATAGATTCTGCAGTCGAGAAAGACACTTTATAATTTAATAATAAAACTAAATAAATTAAGTTTAATAATAAAGTTAAGGACAAAAGAGATAAAGCTAGTGTTCTTTATCCCACAGAATCTTGGTCAAACACATGTAAATAAATAGTATGTGGCCTGTGAAAAGTACGACACTGCTGGTATATATCGCATCAGTTGTGACAATTGTCCTGCCAGGTATGTGTGGCAGACTGGCAGAGGGTCTGCTATTACGTTTCGAGAACACGATAGTCTGAGAAATTTGAGGTCTACTTTAAGTAGCCACTTATGTGATTCTGGCCACTCCATAACAGGTGTAGTCAATAATTTAAAGGTCTTACACAGAGAAGTGAAGGACTAGATCTTTAAAGGAAGAGATTGAAATTATGTGGAGTCTAAAGCTATACCCCAAACACATCCTTAACAATCAGCTGGAGTTAGGACGTTACAATATACTGTCTAACTTTGATTACCTTTCAAAGATGTAGTGTCATATTTGCTTGGTTATTGATCCTGGGCTTGTTGTTACATGTTCTTACATCTGGTCTATTTGGTTTTACAATTTTTTTGCCGACATATTTTATAATTTATATGATTATGCTGTGTAACAGAGGCCTCAAACATTCCCAATATATTTTGATTGAATAAAAATGTTTGTAGCTTTCCCTGCTATGTGCACGGTGATGCTAGTGCCCTCCATGATACACATGAACACACTGGCACACTGAGCAGGGTGAAGCATTGCTGTCTGCAGCTTCCCATTATGAAGTGAGGATTCATAACCAGGGGCGTTCAATGCATCTAGCTGGGGCTTTTACTTTTCTTGTTTTGTTATTTTGCTCTTTTCACTGTAGGTAGGTGCACATTTAATATTTCAGTTTTCAACCTGTCAATTTGAATTACGACATCCCGCTTGTTGTGGGTAACAGTACTTTACTTTGAGATGTCGTCCCCCACTCCTTTTTGTATCAGGGGTTAAACATTTCACTGATGTGTATTTCATATTGGTTGTCATCAGCATAGGTTATTAGGATAGCTATCTGTTTATCATAATGTTCATTGTACATTTCCTATCTTGTACACCTGAAGATGTGATTTTAAATCACGAAAGTTTGTGTGTTCCCATAATAGTTCATATACAAGTGAAAGAGGTTTATTTCAGAAACACTTCATAATTAACTCCACCACTAAAACAGCTTTTAATTCAACAGTAAATGTGTCTCCAAACAGATTATATCTGAAATTGACTGCCTAATCACTTGTCAGGGCATCGCTCAGCTGGAGACAGTGCTGCCACTGTTACCACTGCCACTCACCCTGTGCCCTCTCCTCGCGAGCAGCGCCCTCCGGACTGGCGGCACGAAGAGGTCGGGGTCTGGCGGCGGCACGCTGCGGTCCCCCTCGCAGGTGACGCCCGCCACCCACGATGCGACGGCGCCCACGACGAGTGTCAGCAGGGATCCCAGCACGACAACCCACAGGTACGACACGCGGTACAGGTAGAAGTACTCGCTGAAATGTGGGGGATAATACGTATTGTACATACGTGTAACATGTGGATCCCAGGAGTGGGGTGCGTGTGACATCACGATATAACTGCCGATGTTCTTTTTGTGGTCTTCAGTCCAGAGACTGGTTTGATGCAGCTCTCCGTGCTACTCTAACCTGTGCAAGCTTCTTCATCTCCCAGTACCTACTGCAACCTACATCCTTCTGAATCTGTTTAGTGTATTCATCTCTTGGTCTCCCTCTACGATTTTTACCCTCCACCCTGCCCTCCAATACTAAATTGGTGATCCCTTGATGCCTCAGAACATGTCCTACCAACCGATCCCTTCTTCTAGTCAAGTTGTGCCACAAACTTCTCTTCTCCCCAATCCTATTCAATACTTCCTCATTAGTTATGTGATCTACCCATCTAATCTTGAGCATTCTTCTGTAGCACCACATTTTGAAAACTTCTATTCTCTTCTTGTCTAAACTACTTATCATCCACATTTCACTTCCATACATTTCTACACTCCATACAAATACTTTCAGAAACGACTTCCTGACACTTAATCTATACCCAATGTTAACAAATTTCTCTTCTTCAAAAACGCTTTTCTTGCCATTGCCAGTCTACATTTTATATCCTCTCTACTTTGACCATTGTGAGTTATTTTGTGCCCCAAATAGCAAAACTCATTTACTACTTTAAGCATCTCATTTCTTAATATAATTCCCTCAGCATCACCCAATTTAATTCGAGTACATTCCATTATCCTCGTTTTGCTTTTGTTCATGTTCATCTTATATCATCCTTTTCAGGCACTGTCCATTCCGTTCAGCTGCTCTTCCAGGTTCTTAGCTGTCTCTGACAGAATTACAATGTCATCGGCAAACCACAAAGTTCTTATTTCTCCTCTATGGATTTTAATTCCTACTCCAAATTTTTCTTTTGCTTCCTTTACTGCTTGCTCAATATACAGATTGAATAACATTGGGGATAGGCTACAACCCTGTCACAGTCCCTTCCCAACCACTGCTTCCCTTTCATGCCCCTTAAGTCTTATAACTGCAATCTGGTTTCTGTACAAATTGTAAATAGCCTATCTCTCCCTGTATTTTACTCCTGCCACCTTCAGAATTTGAAAGAGAGTATTCCAATCAACTTTGTGAAACACAGGCTTGCCTTTCCTTAATCTATTCTCTAAGATAAGTCATAGGGTCAGTATAGCCTCACGTGTTCCAACATTTCTACTGCCAATACGGAATTTTAATTGAACGCTACTCTTTCCGTTTACTAAACTACCCCATACACTGTGCATTTTTTCATACTTCCATCCTTTTATTCTCAGGTGATGCTTCATTCCACTATTATGAGCCACATTTGAATGTTTTCTGCATATTCTTTACTGATTTTATGTTAATCTCGTTTTATGAGACATTGTATTTCATTAATAGTTGCTTGTAGGTGGAAGGTACACAGTGTTTCAATAGCTTTTCAATAAATTATTAGGAACAGTATAAATGTATTGAAGTACTCATATACGCAGAAATGTTAAGAATAATCAAGAAGTTAGTATTGATTAGAATGAAAGCAGTTGCTGACGTGTGTAAATATTACCAGACTATCAGTTTAGTAAGTCATGGTTGTAAAATACTAAAACAAATTCTTTACAGAAGAATGGAAGAACTGGTAGAAGCTGACCTGGTAGAAAGTTTGTATAGATTCTGGAGAAATGCAGCAAAATATGAGGCAATAGTGATCCTACAACTTATCTTAGAAGATACATTAAGGAAAGGCAACCCTACATTTACAGTATTTGTAGACTTAAGAAAGCTTTTGAGAGCCTTGACTGGAATGCTCTCTTTTAAATCCTGAAGGTAGTAGGGGTAAAATACAGGGAGCAAGAGGCTATTTACACCATGTGGAAGTTATAACAGTTAAGGGAACAGAGGAAAGCAGTCATTGAGTGAGTAAGGCAGGATTGTAGGCCTATCACTAATGTTATTCAACCTGTACATTGAGCAAGAAGAAAAGGAAACCTAAGAAATATTTGGAGTAGGCATTAAAGTTCAAGGAGAAGAAATAAAACTTCTGAGGTCTGTCAATGACAGTGTAATTCCCTCAGAGGCAGCAAAGGCCTTGGAAGTGCAGTTGAAAATTATGGACAGTGTCTTGAGAGGAGGATATAAGATAAACATCAACTAAAGCAAAACAAGGATAATTGGATATAGTTTAATTAAACCAAGTTATGCTATGGGGACTAATTAGGAAATGACACACTTGAAACAGTAGACGAGTTTTGTTATTTGGGCATCAAAATAACTTAGGATGACTGAAGTAGAGAGGACATAAAATTTAGACTGGCAATGGCAAGTAAGGCGTTTCTGAAGAAGAGAAATTATGTTAAAATTGAGTATCAATTTAAGCTTTAGGAAGTCACTTCTGAAGCTATTTTTATCAGTGTATGTAGCCATGTTCGGAAGATAGAGTTCACACATGAAGAGACTAGAAGCCTCTGAAATGGGGTGCTATAGAAGAGTGTTGTAAATTTAATGCCTAGATTGTGTAACTAATGAGGAGGTACTAAATACAGTTGGGGGGGCACAACCGCACTAGAGGAAGGAATCGGTTGATAGGAGACATTCTGAGATACCAGGTGATCAATTCTGTACTGGAGGGAAGTGGGGGTGGGAGGGAAGGGGGCTTAAAAATCATAGAGGGAGACCAAGACATGAACAGAGTAAGCAGATTCAGTAGGATGTACGTTGCAGTAGTTACTCAGAGATGGAAAGTCTTGCACAGGCTAGAGTAGCATGGAGAGCTGCATCAAACCAGTCTCTGGACTGAAGGCCACAACAACAGCAATAACAAATAATAATAATAATAATAATAATAATAAATAACAAAATATATGTTCACATTTTGTGCATGTCCAGGTGTGCAATGGGAACATGTGGTGATAAACACTGGAACCAATCCTTATATCGTTCAGTGTAATAGCATCGGTGCTCTTTTTACACACTCGTGATCTACAGCCTTAACTAAGACAGGTAGTGCAAAGCTGATCTTCACTAATTTTCTCTTTTAGTTCCAGGTGAGAACATAGGAAGGCAGGTTGTGGTGTTGACACTGCATTATCTGTGGCTAACATTATCCCAGGCTGAAGTTATTGCTGAATTGTTACTCGATATTTTATTAAAAAGATTTATGAATATAAGTCCTATATGCTATGGAAGGTAGAAAGTGTACGAGATGTGGCAGTAGCTGCTCCATGCCTGCTCTGGTGACTTTTGGCACCCACTGTCCACAACCTCCTCACTGCCCCACTACTACTGCAGGCCGACACCACCGTGGACAGTGAAGCTCTTGACACTGTGCTTCCAGGTGATCAGCTGAGTTGTGAAATGCACGTTCCTGTATGATATTTCAACAACAGACACAGTCGTCACCTTTGGGAGCTGCTAGCTGGGTCACTATGCATACTTGCTGCCTGGCCTACAACTGGACCGAAACACTGTCTACGTCGCACAGTTATTCGTAGCTGAGACTGATTCCTAGTGCCAGTTACACACTGTGATCCTCTTTTGTTTTTCAGAGACCGCACTGATATTCCGTGAAATGCAAATGCCTTCAGTGTTTACCACCCCTGGTGGGCAAGGTGCCCAGCCTTATTTAAACTGCTATCTCCATCCCAGTTTACTAAACTTTTTGGACTTCTTTGTATTGCTAGAATCCTTAATTACAGCGTCCCAGAAACTTTGTGTTTACACGAGGACACTGGCCTTAGAGCATTTCATCTTGAGATTATATCAGAGGCAGTGCTCAGCAACAACTGATTTGCCAAGCTGTTTTAGTTGGGTGTGCCAGTGAACCTGTTCTCAATTGTTCTACTAGTCTGCCCGATGTAAGATATGCTACATACACTTGACTTTCTGAGAAGCACATCATCTCTAATATTGCAAGCCACATTGCTTATCTTTGTTGACGTGAGCGAAAGACTGTGGATGCCATTTTCCATACAGGCGTACTAATTTCAGTAGATATTGAGTAATTATTTGTATGTAACCTCCCCCCCCCCCCCCCCCCGTATCTCAGGAGCTGATTACAAAGCCCACTCAGTGTACCAATCCAACTGACCTCTATTTCAATACACTTCTTGTAGATGATATAATTCTGCAGCAGTGCTCTCATGATATGACACTACACGAGGAAGGCTTTGCTGGAATGCCCATAGTTCGTAATAATGGCACAGTACAATGAGCCTACACCTGTGTAGTTCTGGAGTACATCGGATAGTGATTCAGCGGGAACTAATGTATAAAGTAATATATCTTTTGTTATTATAATATTTTGTAACAATAGCAAAGTGTATTTCCTTAGTTTTAATTTATTGATTTATTTTGGTGTTTGGGGACCCATGTTTCTTATGTCACATTTAACTATATTCCTTTATTTCTGAAAGCCTATGCCTTTGTATTTTGAGTTTCCAGGATGAAATACTGATAACCATATGTGAAAAATTATGTTCCCATTTATCAATTATCAGCAGAGAATTTTGGTCTTATGAATATTTAAAACTGTTAAAACCCCATTTTAAATTTATTGCATCTAACACTAATTGATTATTCAAGCTTAACAAAACTTCAATTACTATTTGATTAAAGTATTATACACATTCCATTTGTGAACAAATACCGATATGAGTGATACTGTACAATCCATCTTATATCTTTGGTTTATGTTTCTCTAACTGGAGGTAGTTGGCAGTGAGCTGTGGAGAAAGGAACCCGTTTTGTAACTGTGTTGATGATCAGACATGTGGAGGCAAAACTGCAACTTCTCTCCATTGCACCCATGTGAAACACATTGTTTATGTGTGAACAAATCTGAAAAACTGAAATTTATTATTTTATTTATTTCTTTATTTTTTTTTAAGAATTTTATTTTATACCTGATTAGATAATTCTGAGAACATGACAGAAATGCATTTTTGACTATTTTATTGCATGAATGAATTGTGCTAGTATACTGAGACCAAGAAGGAGAAGGATATATTGTTCTGAAACGTTTTCAAGATCCAAACACCCTTTTGGTAAAATCATACCCCATTTTTTTCCAGACAGCAAGCAAGAACAACAAGTACAACAATGTACTTAAGATGAGTGTTATTCTTAACTATTTATTGTTCACTATGTTAATGAAATATTTCTAGCGCCTGAGCCCTGCAATTTCTTTTAGTCAACTCTACATATCGTGTCCACAGACAGACGTGTGACTTTTTATTGCAACAATTATTCAAACATATTTTAATCATACAGCAGGACACGGTGGCTTTAGAAGACCCACTACATACCAGCTAGCAAAATATCTGGAACACCAAGAGAATGTGTATTTCAGAAAAAATTGTGTCATCTCAGTAAAACAAACATGTGAAGCAGTGCAGCAGGAGCTAGGAGTCAAACTCGGCTATAAATAGTGGTGTGATACAAATTTTAACATCATTCTTTACAAAAAGATATCTCCAAGTCAAAAACAAAGTCATATTCTATGAGAACATGGGAACATGTCTTTCAGCACCCATGTAAGGAACTATAATCTGGGAACTTCCCTCCATTACTCAACAAAATAGACCAATTAGTACAAAATAAGTCATTAGGTGGAATCCTTGGGAATCTCTCTGCACCCCCCCCCCCCCCCTTCCCTTCCAAATTGGGGCATCTTTACATGCTCACTGTGCACTCAGAACTGTGGGGAGCGACATGATGCGCAATCGACAGGTGTATTACAGACACTGTCCTACAGATCTGTGCAAAACTTCATCAGGCTTCCACTGTGGTTTCCTTTTTTGCAACTGATTGGACTTTACTTTCTAAACAGCCCTCGTATGACTTTCTTTAAAAAAAAAAAGGTAAATCCAGTGTGGAATGTAATAACATTATGAGAAAGATAATTGCAGTCTCTGGCTACTGAGACCTGACTTGGTTTGTGGCCTCATCAGACAGAGACTGCTGTCATCTATGAGTGAGCCCCATTTGCATGTCTATGTGTGTGTGTGTGTGTGTGTGTGTGTGTGTGTGTGTGTGTGTGAAAGGGGGGGGGGGGGGGGAAGCGCGCCCAATGAGGTCTTGTTGGCCAAACACTCATTTTCTGGTGCCTGTCTGCAACTCGGTTGGATGGTTGGTTTGGGGAAGGAGACCAGACAGCGTGGTCATTGGTCTCATCGGATTAGGGAAGGATGGGGAAGGAAGTCGGCCGTGCCCTTTCAGAGGAACCATCCCGGCATTTGCCTGGAGTGATTTAGGGAAATCACGGAAAACCTAAATCAGGATGGCCAGACGCGGGATTGAACCGTCGTCCTCCCGAATGCGAGTCCAGTGTCTAACCACTGTGCCACCTCGCTCGGTCTGCAACTCAGTATATCTGCTATATGGTGAGTAGCAACTATCCTTTTCATAATACTGTTACTAAGAAATGAGATCTATGAAGAAGAATCCAGACCCCAAAACAGGTTCTATGTGCTATTAAAAATTACATATCAATAAGCAAAGTTTTTCCTCTGTAGCATGGAACCCATGAGGTGTGGAACTAACAACTTATGACTCAAACCTTCCCCCAAGGGGATCAAAAGAATGTGTGCCTTCAAGGTTATAAACTAAATATTTTAATGTCATGCAGGTGATAGCAAAGGTGATATAATGTGCGAAAAAAGGGAAAAAAATTGAATTTTGTGAGAGTCCAGGTAGCAGGTACACTTAACAATACATCTCACGTCAACTGAAGAAGATGACTGCGTCAGTCGTTGAAGTATCGTGTGGAATAATGGAACTGACAACTCTGCTGAGCACCCAAAAGTACAGTGTTAATTTATGACGCTGCGGAAATGTTTGAGGAGATGCTGCGGCCAACCTTGGGTCCTGGGTGGGCGGCGGCGGTGTGGCCGTTATGTTGAAGTCGCAGCCATCCGTCCTCGTGGGCAGCCTTACTGCGTCCGGCCGGGGGACGCCGAAGCCGACCCACATGGAGAAGGCGAGCCCTGTGGCAAGGCCCGTTATGGCTCCCTGCAACACCGTCACGTAGCAGTAGGCCTCAGTGGGAAGAGGTGATGAAAAGTAGTCAAAAGAGTCTGCAGGCATCTGAGAAAAGTTCACGTCGCTCTTTCAGTTGACGGTGAGCAGAAAGAACTGAAGGATGAGAAAGCCTCGTGGGCATCTGTAGATATTTATGCAATCTGGGCAAGACTAATACTGCCATTTCTGATACCAAAGTATTTGGGAAATTCGTGTCGATTGTTAAGAAAAGTAACGAGGAAAAATGTCACTGATTACTACCCTTAAAAGTGAAGCAACGGGAAACGAACTTAACCATGCAGTGGGTTCACCATTTTTCGTAACACAAGCTGGCATACGGTATACTTTGTACACTTGTAAAGAGTAGTGGTCTTTATGATACCGAGATTAAGATGTGTGAGCAAAATCATTGTTTAATCTTAGTTTGATTACACAACCGTATAATAAACTTACATACCCTTGCTAAAGCATTGCTTAACTAAACTATAATGAAATAAACTTTCATTACGTCGATCTGTTGCCAAGGATAGGTGTTACTTCTCGGTAATGACCCATGGTATACAGCTGCATCAGACCCCAACCAACCAATTATTTGATTACTAATTAACTCGTAGAGAACAGCTTCATTAGGGGGTTTTGCTGCTAGCTCACCATCTGTGTCACTTTCGTGCGTGACCCATGATTTTTTTTTGTTTCCTAACACGCTGTTTATTTTATGTTACTGCTAATCACTTGGACATATGTCAATCACCAACCTAGCTGATGCAAAAACGAAGGAATTGGTATAGCCCCACAACTGTGAAACAACAATGGAATAGTGCAAAACAGTGTCATTTGTGTTGGCGGACTTTTTACTGATTGCTGCCGCTTAATGATGTTGGCAAAGATACGGACATTCTATAGTTCACAAAGCTGACCATCAACTGAGCTGTGTGTTAATAAATGTGAAGAGAAACGAACACATTGTTCCACAGTGTTGGGATATCATTTAATAACAGTGCACCACATTCAACTATCAAGCAGCAGAAGGTGCAGATGTTTATGTGCAAGTTCGGTAAGCTAAAACTGTTATATGACATATACTGAGCTGTTACAATTCTCGCAATGTCTGTCTCAGTTTCACGGATGGCTGCCGTCAGGTCAGTAAGTTGACCTTAACACTGGAATAGCAGTCTTGCATGGCTAAAACTGGTGTCTCATGCGTCAATTCCTTTACAGATACAAAGCGAGCTGGTGCATTGGTTAGCACGCTGGACTCCTACCTGGGAGGGCCACAGTTCAAATCTGTGTCTCGTCATCCACATTTAGGTTTTCCATGATTTCTCAAAATGAATCCAGCCAAACTCCAGGATGATGCCTTTGGAAGGGCATAGCAAATTTTTTTCCACATCCTTGAACATCCTGAGCTTCTGCTCCGTCTATTGATCTCAATGTTGACTGGATTAAATACTAATGTTTCCTTCCTTTCTTTCTTTCTTCCTTCCTTCCCTTCACACATGTATTGCATATTCTCAGGACCCTCCCAAGTCCTGGTTTTTCAGAACTTTTGCTACAACTGGTTTCGAGATTTCATTTTATAATCATTCTTAGTATTATGTTCGGACAGGTGATATGAAAGCCTACACAAGCTATCATCCATTTTTTAACTGAGTGCTATCAGGTTCCCTCCTTTTATAATACCTTTTATCTTTCATTTATTCACACTTAAGGATCTATCAGAGTACTGCTCATCCTAATTGACAATTATTTTATAGACCGATCTAAAGCAAAAGGGCTAATCATTGCAGTTGGCACTATGGCACTATTAGTTCCTTTCTCAGGGAACAGAGATGGATAGATTGGGGAATGTTAGAAGGAGGGGTAGCTCACCTGGACACCAGAATGAAAAGGAGCCACTGATTGTGACAATGAGGGCAGAGAGGATGAAGGAGGGAAAGGGAAACTTTTCTGAAAAAGAGAAATACCTTAATTTCTAACACATATTTAAGTAAGTTTTTTCTGGAAGAATTTGTTTGGAATGTGTCATTATATGGAAGTTAGACAAAAACAATAAACACTACAGACAAAAAGAAAATAGAATGTTTTCAAAATGGGTGCTACAGAAGAATGCTAAGAGACATGTGGGTTGTTTGGATAATTACGGAAGAGATACCAAATCAAAATGGAGAGAAAATAATTGTGGCACACCTGAAAAAAGATCAGATGAGTGGTACACATCTGGAGGCATCAAAGAATCATCAGTTTGGTAACGGACGGTAAGTATGGGGGACAGAAATTGCAGAGGGAGACCGAGGCTCAAACACAGCAAGCAGGTTCAAGTGATGAAGGTTGCAGTCATTAAGCAGCTTAGACATGACGTGTTTGGGGAGAGCTGTATGTAACCAGTTTGTTGGTGATGTTCAGTATGTAATGGAACAGCTCAATAGTATCAGTGAAGTATGTGATAGACTCCTAATTTCCTTTATGGTACAACAAGATATCTTCCACAATTTTTTTGGATTACAACATTAAAAAATTAGTGTAACATTCACACACAAACTAACAAAAATTTATATAAGGAAAAATATTTTCACACAAATAATGTAATTTTAAAACTGTCATGCATATTTTGTGCATTCATGTAACTAGAAACATTCTCCCCCTCCTCCTCCTCACCATCACCACAATTACTACTACTGTTGGCATTAATATTGGATACTGAACTGGCTCTGAGCACTATGGGACTTAACATCTATGGTCATCAGTCCCCTAGAACTTACAACTACTTAAACTAACTAACCTAAGGACAGCACACAACACCCAGCCACCACGAGGCAGAGAAAATCCCTGACCCCGCCGGGAATCGAACCCGGGAACCCGGGTGTGGGAAGCGAGAACGCTACCGCACGACCACGAGATGCGGGCTGATACTGAACTACAAAAATTAAAAATTAATTATAAATGAAATATGCAAGAAGTTGCTTATATTTACGATGTGATTGAAACTTACAGCAAGCAATATCTTTGGATGTTTTGGACCCACTGACCCTTGGCGAGCAGCACCAGTTACAGTCTGACATGTTTTGGAAGTAAGTTTCCGTGTAGCATAAAGGCAAGGTGCATTGTGTTGTACAGGATGCGACAATTCAGATAGGGATTGTGAGGGTAAGGTTAGAATAATTACTGCATGAACAGAGGCATTCAAAAATCATTCTTCCTGCAGTCCGTACGTGAATGCAATGGGAAGAAATCCTAATAACTGGTACAGTGGGACATACCATCTGTTACGCACTTCAGAGTGATGTGTATGGTAGAAATATAGATGTAAATTATCAGTAAAGATTGAATGAAATGTGGAGAAAAGAAGTAACCTGCCTGTTACAGATCCTTTAATATAGTACACACAACGAAACTTGAACCCTAAAATCTCTTCCGCATCTGTAGATGCCTTGTGCAAGCCACAACAAACCCTGATAATGAATTAACACTGAATGGCAGATAAAACAAAATCATTTATTTCAACACTGACAGAAAAACAGGTCTCATGTCGTCTCTTGTATGTACTTCTGGGAACACTGAGGGGTAATGGTACAAACAGATCACTGTGGGAGTTTGTCAGGTTTGCTATGTCTCATCTGCTTTACTTCAGTTATTTCATCACAGTGCCAATAACAATAGATAAGAGAGTTCACTACCGGTATACCTCGGCATCCCAGTTCTACACACCAGACCTCTCTAGCAGAGTCTCTGGCGAGGCAGCAGGACGAGGAGTACGTACCGGCTCGTTGGCGTGGGGCAGGAACATGCCGAGCGAGAAGAAGCCGAGCACGGGTCCGCCGACGGCGCCGAATATCGTGAGGCTGGCCTGCAGCACGCCACCGAGGAACTGCGCCATGAAAGCCAGTCCCAGAAACAGCAGTCCGAACACCAGTGCCAGCAGCTTCCCCACAAGCGGCGACCGCGACTCCCCCAGCGGGTGGCCCCGGTACCGCACGTACAGTGGCTGCCGAACACCGCAAAACTGCGTCACCGTTTCGTCACGAATGGCAATCGCACAGCTGGCTAGCGACCACGTACGCAGAGCCCCTGCACTAACACGGGAACCGATACCTGTCTCCGCAATGTTCCGGCGGTGGTCTCTCGGCAGTCTGCTCACGGTATCGTGACAGTAATCCGTGTTTACACCGATAGGCCAAAATTGTGAGGCCGCTGCCTATTGCCAGATTCAGTGCAGCCTGGTGCACTGTAGGTATCTGATGTGAGAACAAGTGGCTACGAGCACTGTGGAAACTGCACAGCTCATTGGATTTTGCCGTACTACCGTCATTAGCATCTACAGACAGTGGTCGAAGGGTGGTGGAATCTAAAGTCGGTGACAAGGTGTTTAATGTCTGTGCCAGTTAACAGAGTGTGGAGGTCGGTGGCTTGCCTGCTCTGTGAAGAAGCACGGATGGCAGTCTCAGCGATATCTGAACGAATTCACCATAAGCGGCGAGAACTAGCGGAAACTAGCAGTAAGCTCTTACATCTCCATTTATACATCAGTAACATAATGCAGTGTTATGACTGGAAGGTGGACTGTCTATGGTTCAGGACCATGGACCTCAGTGCAGAAATGGCAACTAATAGGCAAAAGAGGAAATTCGATGGCCTACAGAAAGGCAGAGGTGAAACATCAGTCGCTGGCAACTCTCGAACTGTGATTAACATGTCTGGGAGAGAATTAACAAAAGAGGAACATTCAGTTCTGTCGAAAGGAGGCAACTTTCCAGTCACGCCACTAAAGGTTCCTACGGAGGACATTATAGCGAATGTGGAGGCAGGGATCCGTTTGTTACCATCGCACTCCGCGGATGAAATCGGGACTGAAACAGCCAGAATATTACGCCAAGCGAAACCATCTACCAGCAATTTGTCTCAATCGGAAAGGAGGGCACTGAGGGAGATCAATGCGCGTAAGAGCATTATTGTACTTGCAGCTGATAAAGGAAATACTACGGTTTTGCTGAACACCGAAGATTATCACAAGAAGATTAGTGACCTTTTGGATCCCACTATGTACAAAAAGCTTCAGAAGGATCCTACAACCAAAATATTGAGAAATACCAATCAACTGGTGAAACAATCTTCTCTTTCTTTGGATGATAAAAAACAACTCTGCAAAACGAAGCTTATCCACAAAGACTTTTTGGACTCCCAAAGGTGCATAAACCACAGGTCCCGTTGAGACCAATTGTGAGTGCCATAGGATCTCCGACACAAGAGGTGGCCAGATATCTCACCTGCTTGCTGCAACCACACATCGGCAGAACGGACAGTTACATTAACAACTCGGCGCATTTTATTGAAAAACTGAGGGAGATTAACATCAGCCCAAGTGATATTCTTGTGAGCTTCGATGTAGTGTTTACCATTGTGCCTGTAAACGAAGCTATTTCATATATAGCAGATATTTTTACGACTGACATAGTGGCTTTATTTAAACACTGCCTGACGACAACTTATTTCCAGTATAACTAGTTTTACGAACAGATCGACAGGGTGGCTAAGGGAAGCCCTCCCAGCCCAGCTGTTGCCAATTTATTTATGGAGATCTTCGAACAGCCAACGCTGCAGACTGCCAGTAAAAAGCGTGCTAAATGGTACCGCTATGTTGATGACACATTTGTAGTGTGGATTCATGGTGAAGAAGAGTTGGATGTCTTCTTGGTGCACCTGAACAGCATTAATCCGAAGATACAGTTTACGATGGAGAAAAAGAGCAATGGTCAACTCAATTTCCTGGATGTGTCGGTAATTAAACGGGTGGATGGGATGCTGGGCCACAAAGTATATAGAAAGAACACTCACACGGATTGATACCTTCACAAGGAATCTAACCATCATCCTAGGCAAAAAAGAGGTGTCATTAAAACCTTGGTGGCCAGAGCCAACAAAATCAGCTATGTCCAGAGCAACAATGGTCACCTACTGGAAAAGTTTTCCTACCATTTATTAATAAGGTTACGGACTGTGTCGGGAAAGTTCTGGCCAAGTATGGGATCGAAACAATCTTCAGACCCACCAAGAAGATTAAGGAATATTTAAGAACTGCAAAAGACGCCCGACATCCCCTAGCAACACCTGGGGTATACAAAATTCCATGCAGTTGTGGACAAGTATATATTGGAACAACGAAAAGAAGTGTAAATACACGCTTAGCTGAACATAAAAGAAACTGTCGCTTAGGACACATCAAAAAATCGGCCGTAGCTGAGCATGTTTTTCGAGATGGGAATCATGAAATTAAATTTAATGAGACAAGTGTTCTAGCACGAACATCCCATTATCATGCGCGCTACTACTTATAATGATTATAATGTGAAAGTATGATTAATGAAGCATCAAATGTATGTAAACGTGTCAAATGAGCTAGAAGAGAGATTGCATAATCAATGAAAAAGATATTTATTTATTCAGGTCTAACATTAAAAACCTCTAAAATGACAGGCATCATCAATTTAATTACAGCTACCATGCTCTTAAGCAGAGAGAATGATAAAATATTTTGTACATTTTTAGTTTAGTCAGCACAATAGACACACATTCATACTTGTTTACTTTTGCAGAATTATGTTATGCTTTTCCTTTTTAACAAGAAGAAACAAGAAAGCTTGTACTTATTGGCTCCGTTCTCACCTGATAGAAGCATGTAATGGATTTATCATCATTCTCACATCCCCAGCTGGACCTGTAAGAGCTTTGGCAACTATCTACTTATCATATTTCTTTTTGTGTCGCATTTGTTGTGTGGATCACTTGGCTCCCAGAAGCATATATGATACATATAGTGCTGTATCACCAACATTACTTGGTTTTTTTTCCAGACCACTCCATCACTCACTCCAATTCAACCAGTGGAACAAGTGAGAGTGTAAGTAACTGTGAACCAAATGTAATCAAAGGCTGTTCGCTTACGTACCATTTACAAAAGACAGAACATTTCTTGGCAGATGCTCATTCTCCTGTATCTTCTCCTGCGCAAACCAGGCTCCAGACAACAAAAATGATCTACAATTCAAAACAAATAAGAAAGTAGGCCCATCCAGTTAATGCATTTAAAAACAAACACACACACACACACACACACACACACACACACACACACACATGTGCACAAACACCATACATCAACTGTTTTCAATACAGGGACATATGACATCCATCCACCCATAGCCCACATATTCCTCTCATCACAGCTGCAGTAGGCCTCACCTTAAAGTAATCCTCCAATGTGACGGCAGCCAGCGAGTTGACGGCCGACGAGACGGTGCTCAGGGAACCACTGAAGATGCCAGCGACGAAGAGGCCCGGCATGCCGCTCATTGTGTCCACCACATACAACGGCATCAGCTGCAAATGAAGTGCTCGTGTCATTCCGAGGGCAGCTGCATTACATCCGGCACAGGAGACCGTGACAGCGCTGACTCGGGTAAAGAGAGGATGGACCAACATGTGTCTGATTTCTTGTCAAATACCTCTCATTTCAGTTACTGCAACTGCATTGTAATTTGTACCAACTTGGAACTTCCTGGCAGACTAAAACTTGGTGCAGACCAGGATTCAAACCTGAAATGTCACCATTCAGTGGAATGCTCTTCCTGGCTGAACTATCCTGGTACAGTTGGCACCCCGTCCTCACAGTCTGACAATTGCCAGTACCTCTCCACTACTTTTCAAACTTCACGCAAGACTACCAGTACTCCTTGCTCTATCACAAAATTATCTCAAATTACCTATTAAATTATGTAACAAGAACCAAATTTGTTACTGAAATAAAGCATCTAATTTAATTAGATACCTAGATACCTATTTACTGTGAAAAATCGGAAAGAAAGTTTATGATATTGCTGTAAGTTTTACTGGAGTCAAGAGTAATAATTATATACACTGCCTGGCCAAGAAAGTGAAGCACTCTGAAGACTGATCAGATGTTAATGTAACAGAGCATGCATACATGCACACATGTACACGCACCCGCACATGCGCGCGCGCGCGCGCGCACACACACACACACACACACACACACACACACACACACACACACACACACACACACACACACACACACACACACACACACACACCTGCAACAGGTAGAATGGCCATAAGAGTGCATTACTGTTTTTTATGTTTTGTGTTGTTACCAGGTCTGGTACAACATAAAAAAGGCATGAACAGATTAGGACATTAAGTGGTCACTGTGAAGGAGACAGAGAAGCTGCATAATCATGTGAGAAGCGTTATCAGCACCTGCAGAGGCCTCATATTGAGTTTCCATTTGGGCAGATTTTCTAATTATGCAATATCCAAATTAAATTTTTGAAAACAGCTACAAGTCACACTTTTTTTGTTGTATTGACTGGTTTCACTCTTCAGATTAACAAGAGCATCATCAGAATATACACTGTAAAAGATAAAAATTGAGGCAATACAGGAAACTTACACTGACATCACATGAAGTACATATTCTCCTTCCAGTATGGTGATTTACATTTAAAGTTGGCTGACAGGCCTAAAGATTAATGTGGCTCTACTATAGTACTTAAACTTGTGTTTAAAGTACAGCAGTAAACAATGACATAGATGTGACAGCACGAGAGGAACATACAAGTAAATCTGTAAAAATCAAAATATCTTTCAAAATACATTATAAAAATACATATTTAAAATATCCATTCAAAAATGCACTCAAAACTACTGTTTTTAAAGATATTTCTAGTAGGATGATATGGCAAGTAATATATGTTTCCAGAATGAGATTTTCACTCTGCAGCGGAGTGTGCGCTGATATGAAACTTCCTGGCAGAGTAAAACTGTATGCCGGACTGAGACTTGAACTCAGGATCTTTGCCTTTCGTGGGCAAGTGCTCTACCAAGCTCTACCACCTGGGCTACCCAAGCACGACTCACGCCCCGTCCTCAAAGCTTTATTTCTGCCAGTACCTCATCTCCTAACTTCCAAACTGTATATTAAATCATATACACACATCAAAAAAAGCTTTGCATCACCCCGGTTCCCAGAACTCCTGAAGACAGATATTGTCTGTGGATATTGTAATATTGTATCACAGACACAGTCCCTTTGACTGTTCAGAGCTCCACTAAAAGTGCCTAAAGATGTAAACAACCATGCATGAGCAGCACCTGTAATCTCCCCACGGAAAATTACCCTCTACCACGCAATAATTAATAATGGTCAACCAAATCATCCACATGTATTTACGTTTCAAAAGTATCTGATCAGATTTTCTAGTAATATATGCGCCGACAGCTCGTCGACGCCAAGGTATTTTTCTAGTACGTTTATTCTTTGGAACAACAGAGGTACAGAAATGTATGCTCCATGGTTATTATAGAGAGAGAAGGGAAGAGCTTCGGAAGTATCGGTTGGAAGGTTGTCGGATTGCTAAAAGAGATTTTTTTTTTACTCTTCTTCGCTCTAAAGCGAGTTAGGAAAGTTTGTGCCGCTAGCATGATAGGTAAAGAGAAAGAAAAACCTGTAAAAGCAAATTACATGAGACTTGGAACCAACAGAAAACGGAACATGTACGGAAATGGATTCAATATACAATTTGCCTCAGAAATAAGGTTTGTGACCATTTTATTCTAGAGTGAATGACGAATGAGTTCCCTGTCTGAATCATTGAAGATTGTCTGGGCCCTGTAATTAATTGGGAAGTTTCAGCTGTGACGAAGAGAGCCTGCAATCTCTGAGTTTTTATAAATCGTCCAAAAAGGCTTCGTCCACATCTGAAATTTTAGATCTGTCGTAAACTGAACGAATTGTTCAAACGATCGATTTTTCCCAACTGAATGCAGCGCTTAATAATAATAACAAATGCAAAGATCTTTTCTAGCAAGCCAGCCGCTGAATATTAAGACGAAGGGCTCCACCAGAGATTCTACCAGGCTGATTTCACGTAATTAATATATTTAAACTGTACACAGATAAAGGACAGATAGAGAGAGAGAGAGAGAGAGAGAGAGAGAGAGAGAGAGAGAGAGAGAGAGAGAGAGCGCGAATGGAATTCGAGAATTTACACAGAATCCTCCATTAGCATAATTGTTTGTGTGTCTTTTCACGGATCAGCCTAATTAGAAAACACGAAGCCCTGACTTTATTGTACTGATTTATGTGTGAAAGTGAAAGAGCAATAAAGGCGACAGATACACTTCTGTACAGACAAAACATTACACCAAGTTAGCGGCAAGCTGCATTCACATAGACTTTCATCATTTAAAAAGTAGAGTAGAATTCATTATAATGGCCAATCCGTGACAGGACACGTTTTTGGACGTTGTTAAAATAATTTTGTTCTCTGTTTCATGTGAACTACGACGAGATAACTTAACTTGGAAAAGAGAAGAAATACTCACAGGAAAATTAAATGGATCTACAAATAAAAGCAGCATGCTGGGCGCAGAAAAAAGGCCAGATCTATAATTTTTTATTAAAGCTTGCTAGTATTGAGGAAGTAGACGTAGATTTGAACATTTACTAAATGTGTTCACACCAGACGTAGTTTGATTGACCTGCACTAGTTGCATTTACCTGTATAAGTACTATAAGAAAGTAGCCACAGAAGTATTGTTGTGTGAAGGGAGATATATACATATTGACTGTAGAACATTTATATGGTTTTAACTAGGGCAATGTTTAAGATGAGTCAAGCAGAGCAGAGCAACACGCAACAGCCTTCAGCTGTGAGCACGGATAATAGTGATGTAGTAAGAAGTGTTGTAGAACCGATCGCTACAGATAGTGCAATAGAACACCCGGTAGACACGGCTGGAGATGTAACAGCAAGTATGCAACATGGATTAGATCCATTCGTAATTATCATGAGACAGATGCAGATGATAACCGAGAGCATGAATAATATGAAAACCGACATTAATGCGAAGTTAGCCTCAGTTACCGAGGGGCAAAATGATTTGAATGCGAAATTAGCCTCAGTTACTGAGGGGCAGGAAAATCTGAAAGCTGAGATTAAGCAGCAGTTACACGACAGTTTTTCCGAATTAGAGCAGCGGATAGAGGCGAAGACAAAGGAACTTAAAGATCAGGCCGAAGAGACGGAACGAAAATTAACTGCACAAATAGAATTGGTGAAAGCTCAATGTGAGGAATCTACTCACCGCGTACGTGTAGAAATGAAGGAGTATGTGGCTATTAAGATAGATACCGTACGGGAACAGGTGGAAATGGTTCCGCAGTTAGTACAAAAGCAAGATGCCATGTCATGTGCAATTGCGCAACTTCCTGAATTGGCACGTACGCAGACGAACCTAAAGGAAAGTGTGGAACATCTGACAGAACGTCAAGAGGTTATAGACCATCAGATTAATGTATTAACGGGTAAATTATCCGAAATCACATTAGAAAACAAAAGGCTAATGTGTGAAAACGTTGAGCAAAATGTTAAAGCAGCATTCCAGAGTCTATGCGGCCAACAGGAAGAGAATTTGTTTGCGAAAGGACTTGAGGAAGTGCGACAGCAGTTAGGGGCTGATTTCGAGCATTGGAAACAAACGATAGCAGAGTCGATACGCGTTTCATAACAAGGCTCAGAACAAATGAATACAGGCCAGCAGCAAAAGTTGGCAGCGACTATAGAGCCAGTTACTGCACATTCGTACACAATACCGACTTGTGTAAGTAACTCAAATATTAAATTGCCACGAGCTAGTTGTTTGCGTGAAGTTTTATCTGACGGAGATTACGAAAGCCTTTGCCATGCCGAAGAAAAAATGATAAAGCATCGGCAATTTCAGATTTTTAACACTGATAAAAGGGGGGTCCATCCGATTGTTTTTATTCGAAGTTTTAGAGGAGTGCTACCCAGAAATTGGTCGGAGTGGCAGAAGATCAGTTTCGTTACGGGGTATATACAAGGTTCGGGGGCGATCTGGGCCTCGGACATGACTTCTGTATGCTCGACCTATGACGATTTTGAGAAAGCGTTTTTAGCAAAATTCTGGTCAGAAGGGGTACAGGAACGCCTAAGGCAGGAGGTGCTCTACCCAGAGCCGTTCTCTTTTTCAAAAAGAAGCCTTAGGAAGTATTTTGAAAAATATATAAATAAAACTAGATATTGGGACAGACCTATGCCCTTGCCAGACATAATAAACATACTTAAGGCAAGACTACCAACTAGTATACGGAATCAATTAATTTACGGGAACGATAAAGACCTGGAGTCGTTCCTCACGACGTTAGACCATATAGACATTATAGAAGAGAACAACCAGAAAGCCCGTAACAACAGATTCCAATATAGGGAGATAGAACCTCCGCCAAATGGTAGGCAAGGGAACGCACAGAGATCGATAAATAGTGGAGAAACCCCTCAAAATCTCAATAATAATACTGGCAATAGTCTTGCGAGGGGCTATCCAAGGAACAACAGGAATGGGAAACGATACAATCCCGTATGGGGGAACGAAAGGAATTTCAGACCGCAAGCCTGGAACAATAACAGTAATAGAAAGTGGAATCAACTGGGGGGGAATAGATTCAAATAACCAACATCAGTGGGGACGGACATCTACGAATCAACCGGTAATTACCGAAGTGACGGACAATGTCAACCACCAGGCGAATCAAAATCCAACAAACTTGTAAGGACCCACTCGTGCCCCGGAGGAGCGGTCAACAATAGGTTGAGGGGCAACAGGATATGTGTGCCCATGCTAACGTATAATGATGGACGATTACCGGCAGATGAATTGACCGAGGACTTAGAACTCCAAGATGAGGATAAGGAACAGGTGGCAGTAGCCGAAGTGCAAGTCATTTTGGAGACTGTACCTATAGTGGCGGTTTTGGACACAGCTGCAACCACGAATGTTATTTCGGAGGCTCTATTCAACAAGATCAGAAATATAAGACGAGTACCAATTTTTCCAGTTTAAAATTGCAGAATAATAGGCGCCGTTGGGGCTAGATCGGCTAATGTAAAAGTGCAGTCACTACTTAGTGTAGAAGTCGGAAATGTAGCAATATTAAGCACATTCCTTGTTGTGAAAAATTTGGTGGTAGACTGCATTATAGGAGTCGACAGCCTACGTCAATACGGATGCAGAATAGATTTTAAAACAGGAAAAATTTGGTTAAATGTAAATAAACAAGAAATTGAGTTGGACTTGTTGAAAAAGGAAAGCCTTACCAGAAAATATAATAGTGGGAACAGTGTGCAAGTAATCAGGACTGCACAAAATTCTAAACAGTACGTGAATAATGAGTTCCAAGTCAAAGGAGATTTCGGTCAATTAGTGTATGAGAAGTTAAATGAATCCGACTGCATTATTGCAGAGCAGAAGAAGCAGCTCAAAGAATTATTATTAGTGTATGAAAACGTGTTTGACGAAAGGCCAGGAGTTATTAAGGGATACATATGCCATCTCTACGTTAAGCCACACGAAACGTATTGTAGAACTTTCTATCCTGTTCCCTGGAGGTTAAAGGCTCAAGTTCAAAAAGAAATAGATCGCATGTTGAAATTGGGTTTGACCGAACCCTCTACAAGCCCATACTGCTCCCCATTGTTGGTCGTGCCAAAAGCAAATGGAACTGTGAGACTGGTACTCGACGCCAGGGAAATAAATAAAATCATAATTCCAGTAAGAACACATCCGGAAAACATAGATGAACTGATACAACAGTTCCAGGATGTCCAATATTTGACGAGCATCGATTTGCGGAGTTCGTATTGGCAGGTCAAGCTGGATGAGTTATCAAGGAAATATACAGCTTTCATTTATGCCGGAAGAAGTTACCAATTTACTGTAGTTCCTTTCGGACTCAACATTAGTGCTGGAATCTTTATAGCAGCTCTAGATTATGCTCTAGGCCCAGAACTAAGAAGCAGGATAACAGTATTTGTTGATGATATGCTTATTGCATCGAAGACCTGGGAGGAGCATATTACCTTACTGAGTCGGGTGTTGGACGTGTTCAAAACCATGGGAATAACTGCTAACCTACAGAAATCCCATTTTGCACTAAACAGAATCAAGTTCCTGGGGCATATAGTTGACGCAAAGGGAATTTTACCGACCAAGGAGAAGCTAATTGCGATTAGTAAGTTTCCAACACCGAGAAATAGGAGGCAATTAAAAGGGTTTATGGGTCTTGCCTCATTTTTTAGAAGATTTATAACGAATCAGGCCATGAATGCAGCAGCTCTAAATAGTTTGCTGAAGAAGGATGTGCCCTGGCTCTGGACATTAGAGTGTCAAGAAGCATTTGAAGAGATAAAGAAGCAATTAGTAAATGCACCGCTTTTGTACCATCCGGACATGCAAGAGGAATTCTACTTGTCAACAGATTCGTCAAATGTGGGTCTTGGAGTGTGCCTTTTCCAAGTACACAAGATAAATGGACAGCTTACCTTTTGTCCTATTGCGTTTGCTAGTCGTGTTTTGTCCAACTGGGAACGAACGTACACGACGACAGAATTAGAGGCTCTTGCGGTCGTCTGGGGATTTAAAAAATTTCATTATTATTTATATGGGTCGAAGACTATCGTATATTGCGATCACCAATCATTAACGTTTTTACAAACGTGTAAACTGTTACACCCCAGGCTGGCTAGATGGACGCTCGCTCTGCAACAATACCAGTTTAAGATCGTACATGTCTCAGGGCAGCAAAACATTATTGCTGACGCTCTATCAAGGTCACCGCAGGGTTTAACAAAAGAGATTGAAGTAAATAATTCCTCAGAATTCCCTGTATTGCTGCTGCAGGAAAATCCATTTAAGACGTACTACGTCAATTTGTGTGTGCATATGGCCCAGTTACAGAAAAAGGATGCTCAATGGGGAAGTGTCATTCAAAGGTTACAACAGCAACCTTCGGATCAGATGGCAAACTATTACAAGCTGGTAAATGGCGTATTATTTTTCCGCTGTGGAAGGCCAAACAAAGTCCGTTGGTGCGTCTGTATACCTGACGCGCAAATAGAGAAACTTGTATGGTTCACTCATTTAACCTGGGGACATTTCGGTGCGACAAAATGTGCAGACAAGATAAGTGGGTACTGTTATTTTCCCAACATAAAGCACAGAGTGCATGAGGTCTTAAAGAGATGCATAATCTGTCAAAAAACAAAGCCGGATTCAAAAGGGACTAAGCATCCATTATGCTCTATATTAGTACAAGAACCAAAAGGATTAATTTCGTGCGATCTGTGTGGAGCGTTACCCACTTCAAGAGGTGGCGTTAAATATGTGTTGGCATTTCTCGATGTGTGTACGAAATATGTAAAGCTGTACCCGATAAAGGCGGCTACAGCCAAAGTAATTGTATTAAGATTAATAAGGGATTATCTTCCACATGTTGGTACACCTAAGGCGATCATAACAGACAATGCTAAAATATTCACGGGACTCCGATGGAAGCAGACTTTGTCTCAAGTCGGTGTGAAACATATACTAACATCATTTTACCACCCACAAGGCAATTTGGTTGAGAGGATTTTTAGAGAATTCAATCGATTTATGAGGACGTATTGCCATAATAAGCAAACTGCGTGGGCAAATTATGTGGAAGAGTTTGAGCAGATATACAATAACATGCCCCACCACTCAACTGGATATACACCTTGTGAATTGATGTTCGGAGCAAAAGAGGAAAACTTCTGGACTGACCATATCCCCAAAACTCAGGAAACTGAGATGCCTTGGGAAGAAAAAATAAGACAAGCTATCATAAATATGACGAAAAAGGCTGATCAAAGAAAACAACGATATGACAAATTAATCAAAAGGGTACAGACATACCATGTCGGAGAGAAGGTACTAGTTAAACGACATACCAAATCATCCATAATAAAGAAAAGTACAAAGAAATGGGAGTTACTATATACTGGACCATACATTATCCTACAAATTCCGAATCCGGGGGCTTATCTGTTAGCATACCCGGGATCGAATAAAATAAAAGGGTTATTTTCTCATAACGACTTAAAAAAATATAATGAAGTTTAGAAGATAGTGAGGAATGGTGTTCCGAGTGACAGAAATGAACGCTCGTAAAAAACATAATAATAAACTGTGTGTGTGTGTAGTGATAGAAACCTTTAAATTGAAATAGTTAATCAGTGACATAGAGTATAGAAATAGTGACTAACTATTAATATCAAGTGTTGTAAAGAAGATAGTGGAGATAGGCTTCACCTGTGGTTTGGGTGAACATAGAACTTTAGCATTGCTAATGTCATTAAGAATGATTAAAGATCTAACTGACCGTCAAGAAGAATGAAATGTTTCCCGTAAATGAAGTTGAATAATCAAAAGAGGTTCCGAGTGAATATTCATATATAATCTCATGTGAACGCTTAGATGTGTAAACGTGTGAAGGGATGTGTTGTGGCAGTGAATTGTGAGTGACGGTTAACGCCGCAAAGATAATTTCCCGCGCAAAACAGTTGACGTCGGCGCGAGAGTTAAAATCGATATAGACGATACAGATATGCTTTGTAAGAGACTCGCACCAAACGCGAGGATAAACGGATTCATGTTGAACTTTAAAAGAAATAGGTGTTATAATTAGAAGTTAAGAGTTCTTAATTTATTAATGAATGATTAAAGAAAGTAATATTCATAGATTCAGTAGTAATTTAATGGTTCGTGTTCGTTTGGGAATTTTGTGTGAAAAATCCATTTCCATATATGAGCATGGATGAACACCGTATGAATCAGAGAGTAAATGGAAGAAGTGAATCCGCATTCCTCAATGCAATAACTTTTACATTTCAGCACTCAAGCGTAGAAATATGTGTATTTAGAATAAAAAGTTTTGAGTATAGCTAAATTATATGACTTATCAAGGAAATATGGATGATGTCTTGGTATAAAATGAACTACACTTTCCATTATTCGATGATTTGAATCCAAAATCTATAGTAAGTTACATGAATCCTTTAAATTACGAAGAACAAATCAGTGATTGAAAATCCGTTAGAACTTTTGGACTTATAAGCACAAGTGGGGAAGCAAAGTCAAAAGGAGTATTCAAACGAGAGTAAATCGGATGATGCTTTTGGCAACATCATGAGTTAATGGTTGAATTCCTTGAAGTACGTCGTAACAAAAAGGATCCATGAAGCCATAAGGATTTTGCTTTCAAAAAGGAGAATCTTGGACGGTGCAACCTAACCAGTTCTCTTACAGGAAGAGTTTCCCTTTTGGTCATTACTAATTCTTTTGGAATGAATGTTGCATGTGAATTCGAGTATCCCCCTGTCCCTTCTACTCTTCCCATTATGGGCCGCGTAGAAGATCAACTACAAAGGGGGCCGCGTAGAAGAACGACTACAAATGTGGACGTCGGGGACATGCAAGACCCGGAGGAGTTTAGCACCGCAAGATATTGTCCAAGAAACAAGATTGTAAAACGAGAATTCACGTTATTTATTGTAAAACGTTTTTTTTTTGCTAGAGGCACAAAGCACTCTTCTCCAAATCGTGATACAAATTGATCCCTGTCTTTCCTTTAGAGATCTATTTCAAAATTATATTTTTTTTCTTCTATAGGCTTTCCTATCTTCTATGTACCGTAGGCTGGGGGTCTAGGCTTAAGAGGTTTTCCAAGGTTTCCCTGCTTAAGAAAGTTCCCGAATGGGTAGACCCTGACATCAGTTCATGAAAGATCATCTTCCTTGGTTGTGCACAGCAAACATAACACCTAGATGCACGTAAAAGCAATACAGCCGCGGTACCTGTCTCTTCATTTCTTCTGTCTTCAACATTTCTTTTCTTCGTCTGTCTCAAATATAATATTCTTTTTCAGTCGGAGGACTGACCATCATCACTTCCGGGTTATCCACGCTAATAGATAGCTCGCGAAGTGTGTTCGGTGAATCAAAATTGAGCTCACAAACTTCGCTTGCTGCGAGGGGCATTGTAATCTCCCCACGGAAAATTACCCTCTACCACGCAATAATTAATAATGGTCAACCAAATCATCCACATGTATTTACGTTTCAAAAGTATCTGATCAGATTTTCTAGTAATATATGCGCCGACAGCTCGTCGACGCCAAGGTATTTTTCTAGTACGTTTATTCTTTGGAACAACAGAGGTACAGAAATGTATGCTCCATGGTTATTATAGAGAGAGAAGGGAAGAGCTTCAGAAGTATCGGTTGGAAGATTGTCGGATTGCTAAAAGAGATTTTTTTTTTTTACTCTTCTTCACGCTAAAGCGAGTTAGGAAAGTTTGTGCCGCTAGCGTGATAGGTAAAGATAAAGAAAAACCTGTAAAAGCAAATTACATGAGACTTGGAACCAACAGAAAACGGAACATGTACGGAAATGGATTCAATATACAATTTGCCTCAGAAATAAGGTTTGTGACCATTTTATTCTAGAGTGAATGACGAATGAGTTCCCTGTCTGAATCATTGAAGATTGTCTGGGCCCTGTAATTAATTGGGAAGTTTCAGCTGTGACGAAGAGAGCCTGCAATCTCTTGAGTTTTTGTAAATCATCCAAAAAGGCTTCGTCCACATCTGAAATTTTAGATCTGTCGTGAACTGAACGAATTGTTCAAACGATCGATTTTTCCCAACTGAATGCAGCGCTTAATAATAATAATAACAAATGCAAAGATCTTTTCTAGCAAGCCACCCGCTGAATATTAAGACGAAGGGCTCCACCAGAGATTCTACTAGGCTGATTTCACGTAATTAATATACTTAAACTGTACACAGATAAAGGACAGATAGAGATAGAGAGAGAGAGAGAGAGAGAGAGAGAGAGAGAGAGAGAGAGAGAGAGAGCGAATGGAATTCGAGAATTTACTCAGAATCCTCCATTAGCATAATTGTTTGTCTGTCTTTTCACGGATCAGCCTAATTAGAAAACACGAAGCCCTGACTTTATTGTACCGATTTATGTGTGAGAGTGAAAGAGCGATAAAGGCGACAGATACACTTCTGTACAGACAAAACATTACACCAAGTTAGCGGCAAGCTGCATTCACATAGACTTTCATCATTTACAAAGTAGTGAGAATTTATTATACACCTATTAGATGGAGGGGACTGACAACCAATCAGTTCCAGTGATTCCACCACGAAGGAGGTACACGGCTCATGTTGTCTATAGTTCAACCATGCCTAGACAGTTAATACTGCAGTTTGATCATGTCTGCATTGTAACTTTGTGCCAAGAAGGCTCTCAACAAAGGAAGTGTCCAGGTGTCTGAGTGTGAACCAAAGCGATGTTGTTCGGACAGGGAGAAGATACAGAGAGACAGAAACTGTTGATGACATGCCTCAATCAGGCCGTAATACTGCTGCAGTGGATGACTGCTACCTATAGACTATGGCTCAGAGGAACTCTGTCAGCAATGCCACGATGTTGAATAATGCTTTTTGTGCAACCACAGGATGTCATGACTCAACTCAAACTCTGCCCAATAGGCTGCACAGTCTGCAACTTCCCTCCCAACGTCCATGGCAAGATCCAGCTGTGCAACCACGACACTGTGCAGTGTGGTACAGTTGGGCCCCTACAACAGGCCGAATAGATCACATCAGTGTATCAAGCGTTCATGACTAAGACATCATGAGTGAACTGCTTAATCTTCTTCAGCTCTTGCAATCATACTCTTAATACATAGTACATGGAACAGAAAATACATTGGATTAATTAATCATCATCATCATTTAAGACTGATTATACCTTTCAGCATTCAGTCTGGAGCATAGCCCCCCTTATAAAACTCCTCCATGAGCCCCTATTCAGTGCTAACATTGGTGCCACTTCTGATGTTAAACCTATTACTTCAAAATCATTCTTAACCGAATCCAGGTACCTTCTCCTTGGTCTGCCCCGACTCCTCCTACCCTCTACTGCTGAATCCATGAGTCTCTTGGGTAACCTTACTCCCACGCGAGTAACATGACCCGACCATCTGAGCCTGTTCGCCCTGACTGCTACATCTATAGAGTTCATTCCCAGTTTTTCTTTGATTTCCTCATTGTGGACACCCTCCTGCCATTGTTCCCATCTACTAGTACCTGCAATCATCCTAGCTACTTTCCTATCCGTAACCTCAACCTTGTTGATAAGGTAATCTGAACCCACCGAGCTCTCGCTTCCATACAACAAAGTTGGTCGGAAGATTGAATGGTGCACAGATAACTTACTCTTGGTACTGACTTCCTTCTTGCAGAAGAGAGTAGATTGTAGCTGAGCGCTCACTGCATTAGCTTTGCTACACTTCGCTTCCAGTTCTTTCACTATGTTGCCATCCTGTGAGAATATGCATCCTAAGTACTTGAAACTGTCCACCTGTTCTAACTCTATTCCTCCTATTTGGCACTCAATCCATTTATATTTCTTTCCCACTGCCATTACTTTCGTTTTGGAGATGCTAATCTTCATACCATAGTCCTTACATTTCTGATCTAGCTCTGAAATATTACTTTGCAAACTTTCAATCTAATCTGCCATCACAACTAAGTCATCCGCATATGCGAGACTGCTTATTTTGTGTTTATATCTCTTAATCTCACCCAGCCAGTCTATTGTTTTCAACATATGATCCATAAATAATATGAACAACAGTGGAGACAGGTTGCAGCCTTGTCTTACCCCTGAAACTACTCTGAACCATGAACTCAATTTACCGTCAACTCTAACTGCTGCCTGATTATCCATGTAAAGACCTTTAATTGCTTGCAAAAGTTTGCCTCCTATTCCATAATCTCATAGAACAGACAATAACTTCCTCCTAGGAACCCAGTCATATGCCTTTTCTAGATCGATAAAGCACAGATACAATTCCCTGTTCCACTCATAACACTTCTCCATTATTTGCCGTAAGCTAAAGATCTGGTCCTGACAACCTCTAAGAGGCCTAAACCCACACTGATTGTCATCCAATTGGTCCTCAACTAATACTCGCACTTTCCTTTCAACAATACCTGAGAAGATTTTACCCACAACGCTGATTAAAGAGATACCTCTATAGTTGTTACAATCTTTTCTGTTTCTATGTTTAAAGATTGGTGTGATTACCGCTTTTGTCCAGTCTGATGGAACCTGTCCCGACTCCCAGGCCATTTCAGTTATCCTGCGTAGCCATTTAAGACCTGACATTCCACTGTATTTGATGAGTTCCGGCTTAATTTCATCCACCCCAGCTGCTTTATTGCACTGCAATCTATTGACCATTTTTTCCACTTCCTCAAATGTGATCCTATTTCCATCATCATTCTTATCCCATTCTACCACGAAATTATTGATCGCATTTTCACCTACATTGAGCAACTCTTCAAAATATTCCCTCCATCTGCCCAAGGTATCCACAGGATTCACCAGCAGTTGTCCTGACCTGTCCAAAATACTTGTCATTTCCTTCTTACCTCCCTTTCGAAGACTGCTAATTACATTCCAGAATGGTTTTCCAGCAGCTTGAGCCATAGTCTCCAACCTGTTTTCAAAGTCTTCCCAAGATTTCTTCTTGGATGCTGCAATTATCTGTTTGGCTTTGTTTCTTTCTTCAACATAACTTTCTCTGTCTACTTGAGTTCTAGCCACTTCTAGTACTTGTAATGGTACTTTGACTACCGCGCCTCCGCCAATACAAAGATATAATTTACGATCGCGCACGCAGAAGAGCGCTGCGCCAGCGACCGATTTTTATAAATAATTTTGTTCGTCTTTTTACTTTTTGCGTAGGTTTTTGTTTTTAACAACTAATTGATGACACTCTCTCTTGTCTTCATACGAAACACATGTATTTTTCGGCGATGTGTTGAATGTGCTTTTGGGTGGAAATTAAAATTATATTACAAAGCGAGGTTGTTTCAATAGTGATTCGAGGTGGATATCACCAAATTTGTAAATTGATCACGACAGTGACAACTTGAAGTTTTCAACAGACGGAGAAAAGTGAAAGACGGGTCGTCCTACAAGAGAAATTAGGAGGACAGCCATGAAGACTATATTGTAATTGATACTGCGTATCTAACAAGATTATAAGGTAAATTTCAATTAGTTTCTGATGCTATTTCCGTACAGTCGCTATTTGTAGTGTTGCCGACCCGGTCTGCCATGCACGGTCAAATTACAGCACGATCTCAATCAATAATACGAAGTCCGCCTTATCCGTAACTGAAACCACCAAAATTCAAAACCCAATCAGATTTTCTATTTTATATTTTTCACGGCAGAACCCTGAGAAAAAGGAAACACTACAATTGGCGTCCTGGTGACAGGACTTACAATCTCCGGATTTGATACAGGTGCAATTATTATAGATTTTGGACATTTGATCTCATTTTAACCACATTATAGCACCAGAAAATGAATTTGGACTAAGTCTCATTCATTTCAATTGTAATGTTACGTGCATGAAATTTACAACAATATTGTTTTCCCTGTTATTAATTCGTGTTAATTTTCATTTTCATGCTAAGGAAATTAAGTTGGTAAAAAAAATAAATAAATAAAAAAAAGGAAAAAGGATAACGATCCATAAAATAATTTGCACAGACGCGAAAGAAAAATTTTGGTTTGAAAACTGTATATTTGATGCTACATTTGCAACATAAGACTGAACAAAAAAAAAAAAAATTGGTGAGTACAGAAATTTACATTTTTTACAGTTTCAAGCAGCCACCTGTACTTCCATTATTCCGATCCATTTATTTCGCAATTATTTTTTCAAATTGTAGTTAAAATTGATTTACTATTATCGCAAATTATAAGTGAGGAGCATATTCACAGTCATTTATTTGTGAGAGGGAAATTTCACTACCAGTTTAATAATTCAATTTCTAATTAAAAATCACATCAAAATATCCATTTCCATAAGAGAAATTTCAGATTTCAACATATCATATTTTAAATTTTTTTTTTTTTTTTTTTTTTTTGCCATTGGAAAATTTTATTTGCAATTAATTACAAAAACCGCAAGATGGACGCTAGACGCATAGAAATTGTTTCCGCAGACGAGCTTAGTGAAAGTGACACATTGCAAAACATGTCCGACAGTCAAATGAATATTGAACTTAATTGAGGATGTTCAAGACATAATTTTACCGGATCGATTACGACAACAACCCCTATATTTAAACAGATATACAGGCGACTGGAGAGTGAATACTACGCGACAAAACGCGACACTGACAACATCAACTTCAGAACCAGACATCAATCAGACACGAAAAAATGATGAAACTAAGACACAGGACTCTGACATGCTCAACCAGATTCTGAAGTTACTTGGTGACCAAAACAGAAAATTTGCCAAAAATTTGACACTTTAGACGAGAAAAATGACAATTTAAAACGTGACATTGGGAAATTTGACACTAAATTCGATGAACTGACACGGGACATAAAACAAAATTTTGAAAAACAATCGAGACAATTTGCCGACTTGACAGAAACCACCAGTAGTCTTAAAAGGAAATTTACTGACTTATCAGACAAGGTTACGAGACAAGAAAAGGTATTTGTGGAATTCAGTGATGAGACAAAAACTGACTTACAGCGATGTAATGAGAAATTGTTAACAGTAGTTTTTGAACAACAGAAAACCAGTACCCAAGTTGACGAATTACGACAGTCACACAATTCCGTAAAAACAAACCAAGAACACTTAGACCTGACGATTACAGACCTTTCAGACAGATTAAATGATGTAACATTAGAGCAGAAATCCTTACAGGAAAAGTTAGAAAAACTTGAAGACAGAGCAGATGTAGCATCTCTGAAGAATGACAGAACTCTAGCAGAGAAACTTGTACATGAATGCAAAGTATGTGATGATTATTTAGATGAGAAGTTTGAGACAATGACACACATCATTTTAGATAAGGCAAAGGAACAAGTAAAGGGAGAAACAGATAATATTCAGAAAGAGGTACGTAAACTTAAAGAAAATGTAATACCAAGTTTGTCAGTGATACCAAAACCCATAACAGGCAACCAAAACACAAATGAGAATCCGAATAATGCTAGACCCAGCACACAGCCAAAAATAGAATTACCAATGAGTGATACAAATCCCAATGAACCATTTTCAATGCTACCACAAGATCAAAATTGCTATCAGACATCACCACATACTATGCACAGTTTGACACAAAATGCAGGACCCATAATACCATCGGGAGTAGCTGATGAAACATTAGTACGACATGGATACTTTCAGACATTTTCATGTGATGAGAAAGACAAAGTGCATCCGATTGTTTTCATCCACTCTTTTGATGGTATTTTCCCGAGACATTGGTTAGAAGCCGATAAAATTCGATATGTTACAAATTTGTTATGTGGAAGAGCAGCTAAGTGGGGAGCAGCAATGAAAAGACGATGTTCAACATTTGAACAGTTTGAACAAGCATTTCTTGAGGAATTCTGGTCGATCACAGAACAGCAAAGTTTAAAACGAGAAGTGTACAATCCAGAAATTTACAACCCGAAGGAAGAGACTTTACGTCAATACTTTGAACGCTACCTAAACAAAACATTATATTGGACAAAACCAGCAGATTTACCAGACGTAATTAGAACACTTAAAAGGCACTTACCATTTCCTTATCGTGATAAATTAATGGGAGTGTCCGAGGACAACATAAAGAATTTTTTCAGTTATGTTGATGAGATAGATGTTGTTTACAGAGATGAGATCAGGAATTTCAATCAATTGTATCCGATCCATCCAAGCAATTCGCGTACGCACAACAGAAATGACAGAGGCTATTGGAATCCGCCTCCGACACCACAACAAAACACTCAAAGAAACAATTCACACTACACTGGGGCAAATCCATTCAATATTAGGAGAAACAACTCGCAGCATTGGCAAGGAAACAGTAATTATTACTATAATGGTTATCCTAACAGTAATTACAATCAGAACAATAACAGTTATATTCAAAATAACAACAACAGAAGAAGGAACCGAAATCATAGACATCAAAGAAGAGAGGATAACAGGTACCATCCAGGATATTTTCAGAGAAACAACGTACAACAACATCCAAACATGTATTGCAGGAATAACAGTAATGACAATACCAGTTACAGTCATGGACGAAATAATGTATGGGGAAATCACAATGGACCACCTCCACGACACATGCAACCCTCAATTCCTACCTAACGGAACTCCCAATGCGACGCGAGTTAATGTCAACAACCAAACAGCTGATACTTGGGTGACGCGCGACAGAAATGTAAATATTATTGAGTTGGGCAATGAACCCGACCCGCAGCAACAACCAAATTTACCAGAAAACGAACGACGACCGATCTAAGCGCTCGAGTTACGGTTGATAGGGAGCAGAGTGCAACGGAACCGACGATTTGTTTGCTCCGATATGATGACAGTAAGAAAATAGAAAAAGAATTATATCAGGATGTAGATTTTAATAGTACCAGTAAAGCAAAGAAGATTATTCAGGCTATAACACGAGTTACGATTGGTAGTTATGAAGTGGAAGTAATGTTAGATACAGGAGCAGCAGCAAGTGTCATTTCAATGTCCTTATGTAATGAACTCAAACAAATAATGAACATACAAACATTGCCAGTACAGAATTGACACATTATAAGTGCCACCGGTAACAAATCGAAGAATGTGAAATTTCAAGCGCTAATTAATTTCACATTTTCAAATATACCACTCAATTACAATTTTCTGGTGGTAGACAAATTAGTTATGCATTGCATATTAGGAATTGACTTTTTGAATGAATATCAAGCAATCATAGACTTAGGAAAAGGGAAATGTCATTTAACCGTAAACCAACAACAACTGACAATACAGTTAACACAGGGTACAAACTTAAAAAGTAAACAAGGGAAGTTTGAACAGTTACATTTTGTGAATCCACCAGCAACAAACATATGTGATTGAACTTTTAATGAAGCTGTAGCTCAGGAATTATACCTAATGATTTATATGAAAAATGCACAGAATCTTAATATCTGACAAAGGAACAACAACTTGAATGACTAGAAGTTTTGCAGCAATTTGCTGAGGTATTTGTGGAGAAACCTGGAATTATTAGAGGCTATACTTATGAGATGGATGTTAAAACACACAAAACATACTGTAGAACATATTATAATATTCCTTGGTCAAAGAAACCCACAGTTTTGAAAGAGATTGAAAAAATGCAAGCTTGGGGTATCATTGAAAGGTCACATTCACCATATTGCAGTCCGATCCTCGCAGTTAATAAAGAGGATGGTAGTGTAAGGTTAGTGCTGGATGCACGAGAAATTAACAAAGTTATAATCCCAATCAACACACAACCGACAAATTTGGAAGAACAACTTTTAAAATTTCATAATGTACAGTATTTAACCAATATCGACCTCCGCTCATCGTTTTGGCATGTGAACCTCCATAAAAACAGTCGTAAATACACTGCATTTCTATGTGAGGGACGTAGTTATCAATTTTGTTTTCTACTCTTTGGTCTACGAGTGAGTGCTGGAGTATTTATTGAAGCCTTAGATGCTGTTCTTGGACCACAATTGTTATCGCAAATCACAGTTTATGTTGACGACATTGTCATTGCCACCACTACTTGGGAAGAACTTGTTAATCTTTTGAAGCAACTTCTGACTAAATTTTCTGACGCAGGTGTCACTATCAATTTATCAAAGACGAAATTAGGGAGGAGAGAAATCAAATTCCTTGGTCACATCATATCAACTGAAGGCATTTATCCAGACTCAAGAAAAATTGATGCAATAAAGAATTTTCCATCCCCACAGAATCGTAAACAACTCAAAGCCTTTCTTGGTCTATCTTCATTCTTTAGGAAATTTGTACCCTGCCACCTTCTTAACAGTCCACATTTTCTATCTTTACTCAAAAGAAATAATATTTGGAAATAGACAGAGTTCAGAAGAACCTTTTGGGAACTGTTTACAGCTTCATTACTGTGTCATTAGACGTTTGATTCTCTTTCTGTATTAGTCTTTTGTTATATTCACATTTGTTGTTTATTAATACTGTTAATAATAGTAGTTACTTCCCTTATAGAGTAAGTTTGTGATTATTGTAGTCAGGTTTTTAGCATCTTCTTATTGTAGTAGCGGAACTTAGAAAAAGTAAAATTTTACCATGAGTGAGAAGTGTGGGCTTTGCCGTAGGTTCGTAAGTAGTGGATTGCGGTGTGAGACTTGTTCGAAGTATTTTCACTGGAGGGAATGCAGTGGGGAAGCCAGTGGGCATTCTGGCGAGATTCTCTCCTGGAACTGCAGGTTATGTAGTAAGAGTAAATTGATAGAGGAGCAGGAGCGTAAGATCTGTGCCCTTCAGGTGCAGTTGAAAAATGCACAGGAGCAGCTAGATAGGATGAGGAGGGAGAAGGGGTTTGGGGAATGGGAGCTGGCTGTTGGCAAGAGATCTGCTAGGAGAAGAAGATTTTCAGATAGTTTTACTATTGGTGTTTACAATAGATATGACCAACTGTCAGAGTCTAGTGGAGAGGAATCTCTAGTAGCTGTAGATGTAGGAAGTATGCAGCAGACCTCAGCAGTTACTATGCCTAGAACAGTTGCAAAGTCGAAGAGGAAGAAGAACGTTCTGCTGTTAGGTAGTTCTCATGGCAGAGGTGTAGGCCAGCAGTTGCAGGAAGTGCTGGGGAGTGAGTACTAGGTCACCAGCATTGTGAAGCCTAATGCAGGGTTGGCTCAGGTGACTGTTAACATAGGGGGGTTATGTAGGGATTTTACTAAAGAGGATCAGGTAGTGATTGTGGGTGGGGCTGGTAATAGTATTGATAGGGATAGGGAGTATGACATAGATGGTGAGCTGGAAAAGATAGCCACTCAGACTGGCAACACGAATGTGCATTTCATGGAACTGTTTCAGCGTCACGATCGGCCTTATCTTAATACAGCCGTCAGGCGTAATAACATGAGACTTGGGGGTGCGCTGATGACAGAAAGCATGGGTCACATTTCAGTGGTGTCGGTGGAGTCTATCAGCACGACGGGTTTCACTAGGCACGGCCTGCACCTCAACAGGTATGGGAAGGGGAGGTTGGCAAAGCTTATAGGTGACAGCATAGGTGGGGGTGGTGGGATCACTCATGGGAAAATTCCTGCAGTAGTGGGTGTTAGAGCTGCACCTTTTTTAGATTGAAGTCAGCTGATAGGTATTCCTGCTTAAGGGAAGTCTCTCTAACAAGGGAATCACTTTTGACAAAGCTTAGGTATCTGAGTAATGAGGGAATTAGTATATTTCATCAAAATATACAAGGTATTAGAGATAAAGTTAGTGAACTGCTTATAGATGTTGACTCTGAAATTATTGGTATATCTGAACACTTCTTAAATAAGGAGATAATTCAGAGGCTTCCTTTACCAGGATACAGGTTGGCTGGTTGCTTTTTGAGGAGCTCTTTGCGGTGTGGGGGAGTAGCCATGTATGTGAAAAACGGCATCGCATTTGAGTCAATTGATGTTTCAAAGTACTGCACAGAAAAGGTGTTTGAATGTTGTGCATGTGTGGTTAAATTTAACGGAGCTAAACTTGTAACTGTTATTATTTATAGATCCCCAGACTCCGATTTCACAGCATTCTTTGCTAAAGCTAGAGGAGGTTCTTGGTTCACTTTATAGGAAATACAAAAAGTTAGTTATATGTGGTGACTTCAATATTAATTGTATAAGTGATTGTGCAAGGAAGAGGATGCTGGTAGACATCTTTAATTCATATAATCTTATGCAAACCGTATTCTTTCCAACGAGAGTGCAAGGGAACAGTAGAACAACCATAGACAACATTTTTGTTCATGCCTCATTACTAGAAGGGCATTCTGTTAGCAAAAGGTGAATGACCTTTCAGATCATGATGCGCAAATTTTAACTTTAAAAGATTTTTATGCTGCAACACGTGTTAAATATAGTCATCAGCTGTTCAGGAAAGCTGATCCGGTTGCTGTAGAGACCTTTATAAACCTTATAAAGGAACAAGAATGGCAAGATGTTTATAGCGCTGATACAGTAGAGGATAAATATAATGCTTTTCTCAAGACTTTCCTCATGCTCTTTGAAAGTTGCTTTCCGTTACAACGTTTAAAACAGGGTACTAGCACAAACAGGCAACCTGGGTGGCTGACTAGAGGGATAAGAATATCTTGTAGAACAAAGTGGCAATTATATCAAAACGTTAGAAACAGTCAAAATCTAAATGCAGCAGCCCATTACAAACAGTATTGTAAGATGCTTAAAAATGTTATTAGGAAGGCAAAAAGTATGTGGTATGCAGATAGAATAGCTAAGTCTCAGGATAAAATTAAAACCATATGGTCAGTCGTAAAGGAAGTTGCTGGTCTGCAGAGACAGGTTGAGGATGTAGAATCAGTGCGTAGTGGGAATGTCCATGTTACTGATAAGTTGCATATATCTACAGTATTTAATAATCACTTTCTGAATATAGCAGGTGAACTAAATAGAAACCTAGTCCCAACAGGGAATCATATAGCGCTCTTAGAAAAAAGTGTTCCGAGACTGTTACCTGAAATGCTCCTCCATGATACTGACAAGAGGGAGATTGAGTTAATAATTAAATCACTAAAGACCAAGAACTCTCATGGATATGACGGGGTATCTAGCAGAATACTGAAGTATTGTTCCATGTATGTTAGCCCAGTACTTAGCCATATCCGTAACTTTTCCTTTAGGAGTGGTCGGTTTCCTGATCGATTAAAGTACTCTGTATTGAAGCCACTTTATAAAAGGGGAGACATTGATAATGTTGACAATTTTAGACCTATTTCTATGCCATCGGTGTTTGCTAAAGTTATCGAGAAGGTTGTATATACAAGGTTACTGGAGCATTTAAATTCACATAATTTGCTGTCAAATGTTCAGTTTGGTTTTAGAAATGGTTTAACAACTGGAAATACTATATTCTCTTTTCTCTGTGAGGTTTTTGACAGATTAAATAAAAGGTTGCAAACGCTAGGTGTTTTCTTTGATTTAACGAAGGCTTTTGACTGTGTTGACCACAAAATATTACTGCAGAAGTTGGACTATTACGGAGTAAGGGGAGCAGCTTACAATTGGTTCGCCTCTTACTTTAAGAACAGAAAGCAGAGGGTAATTCTCCGCAATATTGAGAGTGGTAGTGATGTTCAGTCCCAATGGGGCACTGTTAAGTGGGGCGTTCCCCAAGGGTCGGTGCTGGGGCCGCTGCTGTTTCTCATTTATATAAATGATATGCCTTCTAGTATTACAGGTGATTCAAAAATATTTCTGTTTGCTGATGACACCAGCTTGATAGTGAAGGATCTTGTGTGTGATATTGAAACAGTAACAAATAACGTAGTTCATGAAATAAGTTCGTGGCTTGTGGAAAATAATTTGATGCTAAATCACAGTAAGACTCAGTTTTTACAGTTTCTAACTCACAATTCAACAAGAACCGATATTTTGATCAGACAGAATGGGCATATTATAAGCGAGACGGAACAGTTCAAATTCCTAGGCGTTCGGATAGATAGTAAGCTGTTGTGGAAAGCCCATGTCCAGAATCTTGTTCAGAAGCTAAATGCTGCTTTATTTACCATTAGAACAGTATCTGACATAAGTGACACTTCAACACGAAAAGTAGTCTACTTCGCATATTTTCATACGCTTATGTCGTATGGTATTATTTTTTGGGGTAATTCTTCTGATTCAAAAAGGGTATTTTTGGCTCAAAAACGGGCTTTTCGAGCTATATGTGGTGTAAGTTCGAGAACCTCTTGTCGACCCCTATTCAAAAATCTCAGAATTATGACATTGCCCTCACAGTATATATTTTCTTTAATGTAGTTTGTTGTTAGCAATATTAGCCTATTCCCAAGAGTTAGCAGCTTTCACTCGGTTAACACTAGGCAGAAATCAAATCTGCATGTAGAATGCACTTCCTTGACTCTTGTGCAGAAAGGAGTGCAGTATTCTGCTGCATTCATTTTCAATAAGCTACCACAAGAACTCAAAAATCTCAGCAGTAGCCCAAACTCTTTTAAGTCTAAACTGAAGAGTTTCCTCATGGCTCACTCCATCTATTCTGTCGAGGAGCTCCTGGAAGAGCTAAAAAAATTAAGCAAATTCCAGTGTTACATTGTTGATTGTCTTCATTTAAACTTATGACTTGTCACCTGAATGTTTTTTTTTATTTCATTTTATCTGTTTCTAATATCATGTTATAATTTCATGTATTGACTCGTTCCATGACCATGGAGACTTCTCCTTAATTTGGTCCCATGGAACAATAAATAAATAAATAAATAAGTTAATGCACCGTTGTTATGTCATCCTGACATGACGTCAGACTTTTGCCTAGTAACAGATGCAAGTTCCTATGGGCTCGGAGCATTTTTATTCCAAATTCTTGTAGAAAATGAACAAACAGTCATCAAACCTATAAGTTTTGCTAGCCGCACGCTCACTGAATGCAAAAAGTCATATTCAGTGACCGAGCGCGAAACACTTGCCATAGCACGGGCATTTCGCAAGTTTCGCTACTTTCTATAGGGAAAACGTACTAAGCTTTATACTGATCATCAAGCTCTTTCTTTCCTGCTATCGTGCAAATTATCACATTCACGTCTTGCACGCTGGTGTGCATCACTACAAGAATATGATTTTGATATTATATATATAAAAGGAGAATCCAACATTATAGCCGATGCTCTATCTCGTTTGCCAGAAGGCCTACAAGAATTTTCAGATGTGACAGAACAAACATCAGATTTCAAAATTTTACTCATGTATGACAGTACATTTGCACCTTACTACAAAAACATGTCCAGGAAGTTAGCCATATTGCAGGACAATGATCCCAGGTGGATCCAGATAAAGAATAAATTACGTGCAGGAACAGACCCACATCTCGAAAAATATTACACATTACACAAAGAAGTATTATTTCACCAACGAAACCCTGAATCACAGCATTGGTGTGTTTGCTTATCTGAAGCTCATGTCGATGATTTTATTTTATTTACACACAGAACTTGGGGACACTATGTTGTAACCAAATGTACAGATAAGATTATACAATATTGCTATTTTCCAAATTTAAGACAAAGAGTATTGAGTAATATTAGGAAATGCATCATATGTCAGAAAGCCAAATATTCTAATCGCACAAGCATGAATGAATTGCAACCAATCATACCTAAGAAGCCATTACAGCTAATTTCTTTAGATATTGCAGGACCCTATCCACAAGCACGTGGAGGAATGAAATACATCCCTGCTGTGTTAGATGTTTCCACAAAGTATTTAAAATTATATGCTTTACGTTCAGTTTCTACCACTGCTATTACCACACGTCTATTAACAGATTATTTTGTAAGAATAGGAAAACCTGAAGTTATGATCACGGATAATGCAACATATTTTACCAGTTTAAACTGGAAGAGTTTTATTGAAGAACAGAATGTTAAACATATTTTAATTTCAAGACTTCACGCGACAGGAAACCCAGCGGAAAGAACAATTGGGGAATTTGGACAGTTTATGAGAACACACACACACCAGAGAAGCACACAAAATGGGTAGAATACCTAGCACCATTTGAACAAATAGTGAACAATTTAACTCACATTTCTAATGGATACACACTAACTGAATTAATTGTGGATAAAACAGAAAGAAATGAATGGATAGACCCTCTACCTAAATTTACAGCAACAACAAATCATGTTAGTTTAGAAGAAAAGGTAAGACAAGCTTACACAACATTATGTGACAAAGCTAAGGAAAGAAAGCAGAAATATGACAGAGGTGTCAGGAAAGCACAAACATTTCAAGTTGAACATATCCTAAACCCACGAAACTGAAACATTTAAACAGGAAATGGCAGATCTTATACTCTGGACCATACCGAATTGCAAATATTCCATACCCTGGCTGTTATTCATTAGAATATTCATTAACTCATAAACCCAGAGGTCTTCATCCACACAGACATTTGAAAAAATACATACAGTAAAATGTTAGCCAATGAGAAGAAGATAATTAATATGATATACAGTTATGATGAGCCTACATTTAAGTTATACAGATACTTACAATCTAATGAATGCAGGTACGTCTAGAAAGCAATGTGAACCATCCAATAGCTAATTAGATATTTGGTTATAAGAGGAGTTGCTATTGAGGCATATACACATTAGAGGAGGCAGAGAACTGAACAGAATTATTTTCTTTAGGAGGCATGTGATAATAGTAATGTTGATATGAGTGATTTGAGTGAATGTAATTTTAGTTTAATAAGAGGATAAATAGTAATATGGAGAGAGGTAAATGGAATATAAGATGAGAAAAGGGTATTATTATTATTGAAGTAACAAAGTAAATGATGATGAATAAGAGTATACACACACACACACACACACACACACACACACACACACACAAAACACACACTCCTGGAAATTGAAATAAGAACACCGTGAATTCATTGTCCCAGGAAGGGGAAACTTTATTGACACATTCCTGGGGTCAGATACATCACATGATCACACTGACAGAACCACAGGCACAGACACAGGCAACAGAGCATGCACAATGTCGGCACTAGTACAGTGTATATCCACCTTTCGCAGCAATGCAGGCTGCTATTCTCCCATGGAGACGATCATAGAGATGCAGGATGTAGTCCTGTGGAACGGCTTGCCATGCCATTTCCACCTGGCGCCTCAGTTGGACCAGCGTTCGTGCTGGACGTGCAGACCGCGTGAGACGACGCTTCAACCAGTCCCAAACATGCTCAATGGGGGACAGATCTGGAGATCTTGCTGGCCAGGGTAGTTGACTTACACCTTCTAGAGCACGTTGGGTGGCACGGGATACATGCGGACGTGCATTGTCCTGTTGGAACAGCAAGTTCCCTTGCCGGTCTAGGAATGGTAGAACGATGGGTTCGATGACGGTTTGGATGTACCGTGCACTATTCAGTGTTCCCTCGACGATCACCAGTGGTGTACGGCCAGTGTAGGAGATCGCTCCCCACACCATGATGCCGGGTGTTGGCCCTGTGTGCCTCGGTCGTATGCAGTCCTGATTGTGGCGCTCACCTGCACGGTGCCAAACACGCATACGACCATCACTGGCACCAAGGCAGAAGCGACTCTCATCGCTGAAGACGACACGTCTCCATTCGTCCCTCCATTCACGCCTGTCGCGACACCACTGGAGGCGGGCTGCACGATGTTGGGGCGTGAGCGGAAGACGGCCTAACGGTGTGCGGGACCGTAGCCCAGCTTCATGGAGACGGTTGCGAATGATCCTCGCCGATACCCCAGGAGCAACAGTGTCCCTAATTTGCTGGGAAGTGGCGGTGCGGTCCCCTACGGCACTGCGTAGGATCCTACGGTCTTGGGTGCATCCGTGCGTCGCTGCGGTCCGGTCCCAGGTCGACGGGCACGTGCACCTTCCGCCGACCACTGGCGACAACATCGATGTACTATGGAAACCTCACGCCCCACGTGTTGAGCAATTCGGCGGTACGTCCACCCGGCCTCCCGCATGCCCACTATACGCCCTCGCTCAAAGTCCGTCAACTGCACATACGGTTCACGTCCACGCTGTCGCGGCATGCTACCAGTGTTAAAGACTGCGATGGAGCTCCGTATGCCACGGCAAACTGGCTGACACTGACGGCGGCAGTGCACAAATGCTGCGCAGCTAGCGCCATTCGACGGCCAACACCGCGGTTCCTGGTGTGTCCGCTGTGCCGTGCGTGTGATCATTGCTTGTACAGCCCTCTCGCAGTGTCCGGAGCAAGTATGGTGGGTCTGACACACCGGTATCAATGTGTTCTTTTTTCCATTTCCAGGAGTGTATATGTGGTTATAATAGAAGGAAACATTCCACGTAGGAAAAATATACCTCAAAGATGATGTGACTTACCAAATGAAAGTGCTGGCAAGTCGCCAGACACACAAACGAACACAAACATACACACAAAATTCAAGCTTTCGCAATAAACTGTTGCCTCATCAGGAAAGAGGGAAGGAGAGGGAAAGACGAAAGGATGTGGGATGTCTGCTTGTGTCTGCATATGTGTAGATGGATATGTGTGTGTGTGTGTGTGTGTGTGTGCGCGCGCGAGTGTACACCCGTCCCTTTTTCCCCTTAAGGTAAGTCTTTCCGCTCCCGGGACTGGAATGACTCATTACCCACTCCCTAAAACCCACATCCTTTCGTATTTCCCTCTCCTTCCCTCTTTCCTGATGAGGCAACAGTTTGTTGCGGAAGCTTGAATTTTGTGTGTATGTTTGTGTTCGTTTGTGTGTCTGTCAACCTGCCAGCACTTTCATTTGGTAAGTCACATCATCTTTGCGCTGGCAGGTCGATAGACACACAAACAAACACAAACATACACACAAAATTCTAGCTTTCGCAACACACAGTTGCTTCGTCAGGAAAGAGGGAAGGAGAGGGAAAGATGAAAGGAAGTGGGTTTTAAGGGAGAGGGTAAGGGGTCATTCCAATCCCGGGAGCGGAAAGACTTACCTTAGGGGGAAAAAAGGACGGGTATACACTCACACAAACACATATCCATCTGCATATACACAGGCACAAGCAGACATTTGTAAAGGCAAAGAGTTTGGGCAGAGATGTCAGTCGAGGCGGAAGTACAGAGGCAAAGGTGATATTGAAAGACAGGTGAGGTATGAGCGGCGGCAAATAGAAATTAGCGGAGATTGAGGCCTGGCGGATAGCGAGAAGAGAGGATATGTTGTAGGGCAAGTTCCCACCTCCGGAGTTCTGACAGGTTGGTGTTAGTGGGAAGTATCCAGATAACTCGGACGGTGTAACACTCTGCCAAGATGTGCTAGCCGTGCACCAAGGCATGTTTAGCCACAGGGTGATACTCATTACCAACAAACACTGTCTGCCTGTGTCCATTCATGCGAATGGACAGTTTGTTGCTGGTCATTCCCACATAGAAGGCTCCACAGTGTAGGCAGGTCAGTTGGTAAATCACGTGGGTGCTTTCACACGTGGATCTGCCTTTGATCGTGTACACCTTCCGGGTTACAGGACTGGAGTAGCTGGTGGTGGGAGGGTACATGGGACAGGTTTTAGACCGGGGGCGGTTACAAGGGTAGGAGCCAGAGGGTAGGGAAGGTGGTTTGGGGATTTCATAGGGATGAACTAAGAGGTTACAAAGGTTAGGTGGACGGCGGAAAGACACTCTAGGTGGAGTGGGGAGGATTTCATGAAGGATGGATCTCATTTTAGGGCAGGATTTGAGGAAGTCGTATCCCTGCTGGAGAGCCACATTCAGAATCTGATCCAGTCCCGGAAAGTATCCTGTCACAAGTGGGGCACTTTTGGGGTGCTTCTGTGGAAGGTTCCGGGTTTGAGGAGATGAGGAAGTGGCTCTGGTTATTTGCTTCTGTACCAGGTCGGGAGGGTAGTTACGGGATGCAAAAGCTGTTTTCAGGTTGTTGGTGTAATGGTTCAAGGATTCTGGACTGGAGCAGATTCGTTTGCCACGAAGACCTAGGCTGTAGGGAAGGGACCGTTTGATGTGGAATGGGTGGCAGCTGTCATAATGGAGGTACTGTTGCTTGTTGGTGGGTTTGATGTGGACGGACGTGTGAAGCTGGCCATTGGACAGGTGGAGGTCAACGTCAAGGAAAGTGGCATGGGATTTAGAGTAGGACCAGGTGAATCTGATGGAACCAAAGGAGTTGAGGTTGGAGAGGAAATTCTGGAGTTCTTCTTCACTGTGAGTCCAGATCATGACAATGTCATCAATAAATCTGTACCAAACTTTGGGTTGGCAGGCCTGGGTAACCAAGAAGGCTTCCTCTAAGCGACCCATGAATAGGTTGGCGTACGAGGGGGCCATCCTGGCACCCATGGCTGTTCCCTTTAATTGTTGGTATGTCTGGCCTTCAAAAGTGAAGAAGTTGTGGGTCAGGATGAAGCTTGCTAAGGTAATGAGGAAAGAGGTTTTAGGTAGGGTGGCAGGTGATCGGCATGAAAGGAAATGCTCCATCGCAGCGAGGCCCTGGATGTGCGGAATATTTGTGTATAAGGAAGTGGCATCAATGGTTACAAGGATGGTTTCCGGGGGTAACAGACTGGGTAGGGATTCCAGGCGTTCGAGAAAGTGGTTGGTGTCTTTGATGAAGGATGGGAGACTGCGTGTGATGGGTTGAAGGTGTTGATCTACGTAGGCAGAGATGCGTTCTGTGGGGGCTTGGTAACCAGCTACAATGGGACGGCCGGGATGATTGGGTTTGTGAATTTTAGTAAGAAGGTAGACGGTAGGGGTGCGGGGTGTTGGTGGGGTCAGGAGCTTGATGGAGTCAAATGAAAGGTTTTGTAGGGGGCCTAAGGTTCTGAGGATTCCTTGAAGCTCCGCCTGGACATCAGGAATGGGATTACCTTGGCAAACTTTGTAAGTAGTGTTGTCTGAAAGCTGACGCAGTCCCTCAGCCACATACTCCCGACGATCAAGTACCACAGTCGTGGAACCCTTGTCAGCCGGAAGAATGACTATGGATTGGTCAGCCTTCAGATCACGGATAGCCTGGGCTTCAGCAGTGGTGATGTTGGGAGTAGGATTAAGGTTTTTTAAGAAGGATTGAGAGGCAAGGCTGAAAGTCAGAAATTCCTGGAAGGTTAGGAGAGGGTGATTTTGAGGAAGAGGAGGTGGGTCCCGCTGTGACGGAGGACGGAACTGTTCGATTTGGATAGTGTCTTGGGGAGTTGGATCAATAGGAGTAGGATTAGGATCATTTTTCTTCGTGGCAAAGTGATATTTCCAGCAGAGAGTACGGGTGTAGGACAGTAAATCTTTGACGAGGGCTGTTTGGTTAAATCTGGGAGTGGGGCTGAAGGTGAGGCCTTTGGATAGGACAGAGGTTTCGGATTGGGAGAGAGGTTTGGAGGAAAGGTTAACTACTGAATTGGGGTGTTGTGGTTCCAGATTGTGTTGATTGGAATTTTGAGGTTTTGGAGGGAGTGGAGCTGGAAGTGGAAGATTGAGTAGATGGGAGAGACTGGGATTGTGTGCAATGAGAGGAGGTTGAGGTTTGCTGGAAAGGTTGTGAAGGGTGAGTGAGTTGCCTTTCCGGAGAGACTGGATAGTTTTTTAAGGTGGAGGGTGGCATGCTGTTCTAATTTGCGGTTGGCCTGTAGGATGATGGTCTGAGCAGTTGGTGTGGATGTGGGAGAGGAAAGATTGAGGACTTTTATTAAGGATAGGAGTTGACGGGTGTGTTGACTGGCTGAGTGGATGTGTAGGTGAAGGATTAGGTGGGTGAGGGCAATGGATTGTTCAGTTTGGAACTGGTATAGGGACTGATGGAAAGAAGGGTTGCAGCCAGAGATGGGAACTTTAAGTGTGAGGCCTTTGGGGGTGATGCCAAATGTCAGACAAGCCTGAGAAAATAAAATATGGGAGTGTAATCTGGCTAGGGCAAAGGCATGTTTGCGGAGGGAATGTAAATAAAACTTAATGGGTTGTTGTGGAGGTGTTGTGAGGGTGACATGGTACTAGAATGTCGAAAAAGTAACATGAGGCTGAAATGTAAATGACAATTAATATAAAAATAAAAATGGGGAGAGATAAAGGTGAAGTAGAAAGCAAATGGGGATCTGGTGTGAAAAGAAGCGAAAAGGGGTTGGTTGGGGCTGGGTTATGTTGATCCTGTGGTGAAATAGTGTAGGTAGATAACGATGTGAATAAAGGTTAGGTGGTTGTGTTGCCGCCAAAACACGTTAAAGGGTGGAGAAATTCGGGAACATTTCGAAAAAACTACGTGAGGATGTATTAAAAGTAGTGGTATGGTGGTGGCAGATTATGGAAATGAGGCTAACAATAGTCTGATGGAGAAATAATGACGTTAAAACCTGTGGGAAGCGGCTAAAAATGATCGGTGATGTGAAAAAACGGAAATGGAAATAAAGCAAAAGTTGTTAAAACTAGCCGAAAAGGTTGTTTATTGATCCAACTCCCCAAGACACTATCCAAATTGAACCCTGTCTGGAACAGTTCCATCCTCCGTCACAGCGGGACCCACCTCCTCTTCCTCAAAATCACCCTCTCCTAACCTTCCAGGAATTTCTGACTTCCAGCCTTGCCTCTCAATCCTTCTTAAAAAACCTTAATCCTACTCCCAACATCACCACTGCTGAAGCCCAGGCTATCCGTGATCTGAAGGCTGACCAATCCATCGTCATTCTTCCGGCTGACAAGGGTTCCACGACTGTGGTACTTGATCGTCGGGAGTACGTGGCTGAGGGACTGCGTCAGCTTTCAGACAACACTACTTACAAAGTTTGCCAAGGTAATCCCATTCCTGATGTCCAGGCGGAGCTTCAAGGAATCCTCAGAACCTTAGGCCCCCTACAAAACCTTTCATTTGACTCCATCAAGCTCCTGACCCCACCAACACCCCGCACCCCTACCGTCTACCTTCTTGCTAAAATTCACAAACCCAATCATCCCGGCTGTCCCATTGTAGCTGGTTACCAAGCCCCCACAGAACGCATCTCTGCCTACGTAGATCAACACCTTCAACCCATCACACGCAGTCTCCCATCCTTCATCAAAGACACCAACCACTTTCTCGAACACCTGGAATCCCTACCCAGTCTGTTACCCCCGGAAACCATCCTTGTAACCATTGATGCCACTTCCTTATACACAAATATTCCGCATGTCCAGGGCCTCGCTGCAATGGAGCACTTCCTTTCATGCCGATCACCTGCCACCCTACCTAAAACCTCTTTCCTCATTACCTTAGCAAGCTTCATCCTGACCCACAACTTCTTCACTTTTGAAGGCCAGACATACCAACAATTAAAGGGAACAGCCATGGGTACCAGGATGGCCCCCTCGTACGCCAACCTATTCATGGGTCGCTTAGAGGAAGCCTTCTTGGTTACCCAGGCCTGCCAACCCAAAGTTTGGTACAGATTTATTGATGACATTTTCATGATCTGGACTCACAGTGAAGAAGAACTCCAGAATTTCCTCTCCAACCTCAACTCCTTTGGTTCCATCAGATTCACCTGGTCCTACTCTAAATCCCATGCCACTTTCCTTGACGTTGACCTCCACCTGTCCAATGGCCAGCTTCACACGTCCGTCCACATCAAACCCACCAACAAGTAACAGTACCTCCATTATGACAGCTGCCACCCATTCCACATCAAACGGTCCCTTCCCTACAGCCTAGGTCTTCGTGGCAAACGAATCTGCTCCAGTCCGGAATCCTTGAACCATTACACCAACAACCTGAAAACAGCTTTTGCATCCCGTAACTACCCTCCCGACCTGGTACAGAAGCAAATAACCAGAGCCACTTCCTCATCTCCTCAAACCCGGAACCTTCCACAGAAGCACCCCAAAAGTGCCCCACTTGTGACAGGATACTTTCCGGGACTGGATCAGATTCTGAATGTGGCTCTCCAGCAGGGATACGACTTCCTCCAATCCTGCCCTAAAATGAGATCCATCCTTCATGAAATCCTCCCCACTCCACCTGGAGTGTCTTTCCGCCGTCTACCTAACCTTCGTAACCTCTTAGTTCATCCCTATGAAATCCCCAAACCACCTTCCCTACCCTCTGGCTCCTACCCTTGTAACCGCCCCCGGTCTAAAACCTGTCCCATGTACCCTCCCACCACCACCTACTCCAGTCCTGTAACCCGGAAGGTGTACACGATCAAAGGCAGATCCACGTGTGAAAGCACCCACGTGATTTACCAACTGACCTGCCTACACTGTGGAGCCTTCTATGTGGGAATGACCAGCAACAAACTGTCCATTCGCATGAATGGACACAGGCAGACAGTGTTTGTTGGTAATGAGTATCACCCTGTGGCTAAACATGCCTTGGTGCACGGCTAGCACATCTTGGCAGAGTGTTACACCGTCCGGGTTATCTGGATACTTCCCACTAACACCAACCTGTCAGAACTCCGGAGGTGGGAACTTGCCCTACAACATATCCTCTCTTCTCGCTATCCGCCAGGCCTCAATCTCCGCTAATTTCTATTTGCCACCACTCATACCTCACCTGTCTTTCAATATCACCTTTGCCTCTGAACTTCCGCCTCGACTGACATCTCTGCCCAAACTCTTTGCCTTTACAAATGTCTGCTTGTGTCTGTGTATGTGCGGATGGATATGTGTGTGTGTGCGAGTGTATACCTGTCCTTTTTTCCCCCAAGGTAAGTCTTTCCGCTCCCGGGATTGGAATGACCCCTTACCCTCTCCCTTAAAACCCACTTCCTTTCATCTTTCACTCTCCTTCCCTCTTTCCTGACGAAGCAACTGTTTGTTGCGAAAGCTAGAATTTTGTGTGTATGTTTGTGTTTGTTTGTGTGTCTATCGACCTGCCAGCGCTTTTGTTTGGTAAGTGTCATCATCTTTCTTTTTAGATATATATATATATGCTGAGAAAGAAAACTGGCGTTCTACGGATCGGAGCGTGGAATGTCAGATCCCTTAATCGGGCAGGCAGGTTAGAAAATTTAAAAAGGGAAATGGATAGGTTGAAGTTGGATATAGTGGGAATTAGTGAAGTTCGGTGCCAGGAGGAACAAGACTTCTGGTCAGGTGACTACAGGGTTATAAACACAAAATCAAATAGGGGTAATGCAGGAGTAGGTCTAATAATGAATAGGAAAATAGGAATGCGGGTAAGCTACTACAAACAGCATAGTGAACGCATTATTGTGGCCAAGATAGATACGAAGCCCACACCTACTACAGTACTACAAGTTTATATGCCAACTAGCTCTGCAGATGACGAAGAAATTGAAGAAATGTATGATGAAATAAAAGAAATTATTCAGATTGTGAAGGGAGACGAAAATTTAATAGTCATGGGTGACTGGAATTCGAGTGTAGGAAAAGGGAGAGAAGGAAACATAGTAGGTGAATATGGATTGGGGGACAGAAATGAAAGAGGAAGCCGCCTGGTAGAATTTTGCACAGAGCACAACATAATCATAACTAACACTTGGTTTAAGAATCATGAAAGAAGGTTGTATACATGGAAGAACCCTGGAGATACTAAAAGGTATCAGATAGATTATATAATGGTAAGACAGAGATTTAGGAACCAGGTTTTAAATTGTAAGACATTTCCAGGGGCAGATGTGGACTCTGACCATAATCTACTGGTTATGACCTGTAGATTAAAACTGAAGAAACTGCAAAAAGGTGGGAATTTAAGGAGATGGAACCTGGATAAACTAAAAGAACTGGAGGTTGTACAGAGATTCAGGGAGAGCATAAGGGAGCAACTGACTGGAATGGGGGAAATAAATACAGTAGAAGAAGAATGGGTAGCTTTGAGGGATGAAGTAGTGAAGGCAGCAGAGGATCAAGTAGGTAAAAAGACGAGGGCTAGTAGAAATCCTTGGGTAACAGAAGAAATATTGAATTTAATTGATGAAAGGAGAAAATATAAAAATGCAGTAAGTGAAACAGGCAAAAAGGAATACAAACGTCTCAAAAATGAGATCGACAGGAAGTGCAAAATGGCTAAGCAGGGATGGCTAGAGGACAAATGTAAGGATGTAAAGGCTTATCTCACTAGGGGTAAGATAGATACCGCCTACAGGAAAATTAAAGAGACCTTTGGAGATAAGAGAACGACTTGTATGAATATCAAGAGCTCAGATGGAAATCCAGTTCTAAGCAAAGAAGGGAAAGCAGAAAGGTGGAAGGAGTATATAGAGGGTCTATACAAGGGCAATGTACTTGAGGACAATATTATGGAAATGGAAGAGGATGTAGATGATGATGAAATGGGAGATATGATACTGCATGAAGAGTTTGACAGAGCACTGAAAGACCTGAGTTGAAACAAGGCCCCCGGAGTAGACAGTATTCCATTGGAACTACTGACGGCCGTGGGAGAGCCAGTCCTGACAAAACTCTACCATCTGGTGAGCAAGATGTATGAAACAGGCGAAATACCCTCAGACTTCAAGAAGAATATAATAATTCCAATCCCAAAGAAAGCAGGTGTTGACAGATGTGAAAATTACCGAACTATCAGCTTAATAAGTCACAGCTGCAAAATACTAACGCGAATTCTTTACAGACGAATGGAAAAACTGGTAGAGGCCAACCTCGGGGAAGATCAGTTTGGATTCCGTAGAAACACTGGAACACGTGAGGCAATACTGACCTTACGACTTATCTTAGAAGAAAGATTAAGGAAAGGCAAACCTACGTTTCTAGCAGTTGTAGACTTAGAGAAAGCTTTTGACAATGTTGACTGGAATACTCTCTTTCAAATTCTAAAGGTGGCAGGGGTAAAATACATGGAGCGAAAGGCTATTTACAATTTGTACAGAAACCAGATGGCAGTTATAAGAGTCGAGGGACATGAAAGGGAAGCAGTGGTTGGGAAGGGAGTAAGACAGGGTTGTAGCCTCTCCCCGATGTTGTTCAATCTGTATATTGAGCAAGCAGTAAAGGAAACAAAAGAAAAATTCGGAGTAGGTATTAAAATTCATGGAGAAGAAATAAAAACTTTGAGGTTCGCTGATGACATTGTAATTCTGTCAGAGACAGCAAAGGACTTGGAAGAGCAGTTGAATGGAATGGACAGTGTCTTGAAAGGAGGATATAAGATGAACATCAACAAAAGCAAAACAAGGATAATGGAATGTAGTCTAATTAAGTCGGGTGATGTTGAGGGAATTAGATTAGGAAATGAGGCACTTAAAGTAGTAAAGGAGTTTTGCTATTTGGGGAGCAAAATAACTGATGATGGTCGAAGTACAGAGGATATAAAATGTAGGCTGGCAATGGCAAGGAAAGCGTTTATGAAGAAGAGAAATTTGTTAACATCCAGTATTGATTTAAGTGTCAGGAAGTCATTTCTGAAAGTATTCGTATGGAGTGTAGCCATGTATGGAAGTGAAACATGGACGATAAATAGTTTGGACAAGAAGAGAATAGAAGCTTTCGAAATGTGGTGCTACAGAAGAATGCTGAAGATTAGATTGGTAGATCACGTAACTAATGAGGAAGTATTGAATAGGATTGGGGAGAAGAGAAGTTTGTGGCACAACTTGACCAGAAGAAGGGATCGGTTGGAAGGACATGTTCTGAGGCATCAAGGGATCACCAATTTAGTATTGGAGGGCAGCGTGGAGGGTAAAAATCGTAGAGGGAGACCAAGAGATGAATACACTAAGCAGATTCAGAAGGATGTAGGTTGCAGTAGGTACTGGGAGATGAAAAAGCTTGCACAGGATAGAGTAGCATGGAGAGCTGCATCAAACCAGTCTCAGGACTGAAGACCACAACAACAAACAACATATGCTGAGGAATAAGTATGTTATTTCGTGAAGAATGAATAATGGATGAGTAATTGAGAATATGTTGAGAGGAGAGAAACTAGATTTGAACGCTATATCACATGTACTCATGGAATACAGAATGAAAGTAGTGGAAAGAATATTATTTATTGAAAGATTGGTATGCCTGAGATAATAACATATGTGATCTCTTCTATATTCTTATAACTACAGGTGAAAGTATAGATTTATGTGGAAAGAATTATTTACAGCAGCCACTGTTGGAAATATACCAGAAGATTTAAATCTATAACTATCAGCTTAATAAGTCACAGCTGCAAAATACTAACACGAATTCTTTACAGACGAATGGAAAACCTAGTAGAAGCCAACCTCGGGGAAGATCAGTTTGGATTCCGTAGAAACACTGGATCACGTGAGGCAATACTGACCTTACGACTTATCTTAGAAGAAAGATTAAGGAAAGGCAAACCTACGTTTCTAGCATTTGTAGACTTAGAGAAAGCTTTTGACAATGTTGACTGGAATACTCTCTTTCAAATTCTAAAGGTGGCAGGAGTAAAATACAGGGAGCGAAAGGCTATTTACAATTTGTACAGAAACCAGATGGCAGTTATAAGAGTCGAGGGACATGAAAGGGAAGCAGTGGTTGGGAAGGGAGTAAGACAGGGTTGTAGCCTCTCTCCGATGTTGTTCAATCTGTATATTGAGCAAGCAGTAAAGGAAACAAAAGAAAAATTCGGAGTAGGTATTAAAATTCATGGAGAAGAAATAAAAACTTTGAGGTTCGCCGATGACATTGTAATTCTGTCAGAGACAGCAAAGGACTTGCAAGAGCAGTTGAATGGAATGGACAGTGTCTTGAAAGGAGGATATAAGATGAACATCAACAAAAGCAAAACAAGGATAATGGAATGTAGTCTAATTAAGTCGGGTGATGTTGAGGGAATTAGATTAGGAAATGAGGCACTTAAAGTAGTAAAGGAGTTTTGCTATTTGGGGAGCAAAATAACTGATGATGGTCGAAGTAGAGAGGATATAAAATGTAGGCTGGCAATGGCAAGGAAAGCGTTTCTGAAGAAGAGAAATTTGTTAACATCCAGTATTGATTTAAGTGTCAGGAAGTCATTTCTGAAAGTATTCGTATGGAGTGTAGCCATGTATGGAAGTGAAACATGGACGATAAATAGTTTGGACAAGAAGAGAATAGAAGCTTTCGAAATGTGGTGCTACAGAAGAATGCTGAAGATTAGATGGGTAGATCACATAACTAATGAGGAAGTATTGAATAGGATTGGGGAGAAGAGAAGTTTGTGGCACAACCTGACCAGAAGAAGGGATCGGTTGGTAGGACATGTTCTGAGGCATCAAGGGATCACCAATTTAGTATTGGAGGGCAGCGTGGAGGGTAAAAATCGTAGAGGGAGACCAAGAGACGAATACACTAAGCAGATTCAGAAGGATGTAGGTTGCAGTAGGTACTGGGAGATGAAAAAGCTTGCACAGGATAGAGTAGCATGGAGAGCTGCATCAAACCAGTCTCAGGACTGAAGACCACAACAACAAACAACATATGCTGAGGAATAAGTATGTTATTTCGTGAAGAATGAATAATGGATGAGTAATTGAGAATATGTTGAGAGGAGAGAAACTAGATTTGAACGCTATATCACATGTACTCATGGAATACAGAATGAAAGTAGTGGAAAGAATATTATTTATTGAAAGATTGGTATGCCTGAGATAATAACATATGTGATCTCTTCTATATTCTTATAACTACAGGTGAAAGTATAGATTTATGTGGAAAGAATTATTTACAGCAGCCACTGTTGGAAATATACCAGAAGATTTAAATCTATAACTATCAGCTTAATAAGTCACAGCTGCAAAATACTAACACGAATTCTTTACAGACGAATGGAAAACCTAGTAGAAGCCAACCTCGGGGAAGATCAGTTTGGATTCCGTAGAAACACTGGATCACGTGAGGCAATACTGACCTTACGACTTATCTTAGAAGAAAGATTAAGGAAAGGCAAACCTACGTTTCTAGCATTTGTAGACTTAGAGAAAGCTTTTGACAATGTTGACTGGAATACTCTCTTTCAAATTCTAAAGGTGGCAGGAGTAAAATACAGGGAGCGAAAGGCTATTTACAATTTGTACAGAAACCAGATGGCAGTTATAAGAGTCGAGGGACATGAAAGGGAAGCAGTGGTTGGGAAGGGAGTAAGACAGGGTTGTAGCCTCTCTCCGATGTTGTTCAATCTGTATATTGAGCAAGCAGTAAAGGAAACAAAAGAAAAATTCGGAGTAGGTATTAAAATTCATGGAGAAGAAATAAAAACTTTGAGGTTCGCCGATGACATTGTAATTCTGTCAGAGACAGCAAAGGACTTGCAAGAGCAGTTGAATGGAATGGACAGTGTCTTGAAAGGAGGATATAAGATGAACATCAACAAAAGCAAAACAAGGATAATGGAATGTAGTCTAATTAAGTCGGGTGATGTTGAGGGAATTAGATTAGGAAATGAGGCACTTAAAGTAGTAAAGGAGTTTTGCTATTTGGGGAGCAAAATAACTGATGATGGTCGAAGTAGAGAGGATATAAAATGTAGGCTGGCAATGGCAAGGAAAGCGTTTCTGAAGAAGAGAAATTTGTTAACATCCAGTATTGATTTAAGTGTCAGGAAGTCATTTCTGAAAGTATTCGTATGGAGTGTAGCCATGTATGGAAGTGAAACATGGACGATAAATAGTTTGGACAAGAAGAGAATAGAAGCTTTCGAAATGTGGTGCTACAGAAGAATGCTGAAGATTAGATGGGTAGATCACATAACTAATGAGGAAGTATTGAATAGGATTGGGGAGAAGAGAAGTTTGTGGCACAACCTGACCAGAAGAAGGGATCGGTTGGTAGGACATGTTCTGAGGCATCAAGGGATCACCAATTTAGTATTGGAGGGCAGCGTGGAGGGTAAAAATCGTAGAGGGAGACCAAGAGACGAATACACTAAGCAGATTCAGAAGGATGTAGGTTGCAGTAGGTACTGGGAGATGAAAAAGCTTGCACAGGATAGAGTAGCATGGAGAGCTGCATCAAACCAGTCTCAGGACTGAAGACCACAACAACAACAACAACACTTTAACACTAAACTAATGGGAACTTGTAATGAAATTTTTGGAGTTATGTAGGCTTGACACTTCAGATTGGAAGAATTATTTAAGAGAACATATTTAGCAGTCATCTAATGACATAATTAAAGCTCATCTACTGTACTGAACTAATGCACCATTAAATAGAAAGGAGTACACAAAACATCAGTCCTCTGTTGTGGCTCATACTCTCATCCCTCCCTTAGAAAAATTTATACATGATGATGAAATATTTGACATTATATAATTCGTGATTATCTGACAGTATGGAGAGACATACACATATTTATTTATGAATAGAATTTTACAGGTACCACAAGGTAAATACAGAATCGATATACAGCATGGAACGCAGCAGCAATTACCCAAAAAGATTTATTTACTTATTAAATAAAACATTTATTTATATTGCTTGATACTCATGAAAGGAAGGAGATGAACTACACAAACTTTATAAGACCATGATTGACTCACTGATGTCCATACTTGTAGGATCCTAACATATTTAGAGGGGCACCACTCTTAGAAACGGTAATAGACGGGTACCTCTCTTAGAAACAGCAATAGTGGGGACACCACACTTAGAAACGGTATTAGGTATAGGAACTTTTACATTATATTAAGTTAACATGTATTTTATCTATCATATTTTATTTTGTGTAGTCCACTGTAGGGGATGACTTTACTAGTATTTATGAAGTAGTTAGCAACCATCCCATGAAGCTACCCTCCTACAGAGGGCTGTCTTGAAGCTTGAAATATGTGTAAATTTTATTCCAGGAGGCAAGATGAATTTTAAATTGAATATTCTAGCGAGTTGCCACAATTATCTTCAAATGTTGCAAGTATAACGGAGAAAAAGAAGGAATGAAAGAAAAAAGAATGAGCTAACAAATAAAATGTATACTTCAATCTGAATGTAATGTAATTCAATGTCAGCACAATGATATTGAATGTAACTTAAAAATTTACTATATTTATCATTTAATTATGTATATGTACTATATGACAACAATGTAACTATCTCATGTAATGATTAATTGTAAATATTCGTATATTTATGTACTTACTATATCAAGAAATGTATTTTAAGGAGATGTTAATGAACCGCAAAGGACTTGTGCATATAGCACATGATTCATATAAATGGAACTGAAAATGTAAAGAAGAAACTAACGTGATGGAACACTGGTCAAGAAATATTTACGTAGTGCCAATATGTCTTGAAGTGTATGGTGTAGTGGAAGCTGGCAGGTCTTCAGATTGGTGTAAAAGACAAGCTCATCACCTGTCGTAGGCAGTGAGGTGTTTCCTGTGCCCTCATTGACCATTTATACACCGGTAGACGCCACCAAAATTCGACTGCTGGAGATCACAATTTCGTGTTGACACATTGCACAAACTTTGGATTTTCTTCAAGTCACACGCAAGAGATCCAGGCAGTACACACTCACTCAGAATCCGATACTACGTTTAAAGACATTGGAGCAATATAATAGAAACATTTATTGCTCGAATTAAATCCATTGTAAACACGAATCATGTGAACTGAATTCAAACGCTGAGCTAAGCAACGATAATACGCTGCAATTCAAAGACATTAATGTTACGACTCCCAAAGAAGATACACACCGAAAAGACTGTATATAAAGACTGATAAGCAAAGAGCATTGTGCTCAGAAATATTTTTTGTAATATGTAAATTTCTTATTTTCTCATATATATATGTATCTATGGAAATTTTCTATACTGCCACGCTCGTTTGCGGAGCGTGTCAGTAGAGGAGGCATTGTAATGGTACTTTGACTACCGCGCCTCCGCCAATACAAAGATATAATTTACGATCGCGCACGCTGAAGAGCGCTGCACCAGCGACCGATTTTTATAACTAATTTTGTTCGTCTCTTTACTCTTTGCGTAGGTTTTTGTTTTTAACAACTAATTAATGACACTCTCTCTCTTGTCTTTATACGAAAGACGTGTATTTTTCGGCGATGTGTTGAATGTGCTTTTGGGTGGAAATTAAAATTATATTACAAAGCGAGGTTGTTTCAATAGTGATTCGAGGAGGTTATCGCCAAATTTGTAAATTGATCATGACAGTGACAACTTGAAGAAGTTTTCAACAAACGGAGAAAAGTGAAAGACGGGTCGTCCTACAAGAGAAATTAGGAGGACAGCCATGAAGACTATATTGTAATTAATACTGCGTATTTAACGAGATTATAAGGTAAATTTCAATTAGTTTCTGATGCTATTTACGTACAGTCGCTTTTTGTAGTGTTGCCGACCTGGTCTGCCATGCACGGTCAAATTACAGCACGATCTCAATCAATAATACGAAGTCCGCCTTATCCGTAACTGAAACCACCAAAATTCAAAACCCAATCAGATTTTCTATTTTATATTTTCACGGCAGAACCCCGAAGGAAAAGTAAACACTACAAGTCCTGTGGTGGCGCGGATGGCGAGCGTGGGCGCGTACAGCACTATGCCCATGTAGAGCACCATCTGCAGCGAGAAGGCAATGCTGGCGCACAGCCGGGCCGCCACGCCGAAGCGCATCTCCAGGTACTGCAAAAGCCGAGCACCGGCCATGGCTGTCAATATGCTCGTGCTCATACGCACACCACAGCCGACAAAGGCATACGCGGTCAAAAGCACAAAATGGAGCCACGCATTAACATGAAGTTCTGCTTCAAATTAGGGAATGAAGCGACCGAAATTCATCGAATACCAAAGCAGAGCTGCAGTATCGAAGCAGGGGGTAAAATGTACAGTCGTGGACAAAACGAGCGAAACCCCTGGCCTTTTCGTTATGCTGATTCGCACAGCTTTAAAGTCTGCTACACAGCGTATCAGGCAAGGCGACGAAGTGCTACCAACTTACTATGCACAGGCGTGAAATTGAAAAACTATCCGAAATTTGTCAGACTGTTTTCAATCATGTGTAAGACTATATTAATACTGAAACTTCCTGGCAGATTAAAACTGTGTGCCCGACCGAGACTCGAACTCGGGACATTTGCCTCTCGCTGGCAAGTGCTCTACTATCTGAGCTACCGAAGCACGACTCACGGCCGGTACTCAACGCTTTACTTCTGCCAGTATCTCGTCTCCTACCTTCCAGACTTGACAGAAGTACAGCTGTGAGTACCAGGCGTGAGTCGGGCTTCGGTAGCTCAGATGGTAGAGCACTTGCCGGCGAAAGGCAAAGGTCCCGAGTTCGAGTCTCGGTCGGGCACACAGTTTTAATTTGCCAGGAAGTTTCATATCAGCGCACACTCTGCTGCAGAGTGAAAATCTCATTCTATATTAATACTGATTAGTGTGTTAACCACAACACCTAAATATAAGATAGAAATTAAAGAATAAACGCCAGGTAGGTCTCTAGAAGAGCGTAGCGTTCCAAAGGATTGGAAAAGGGCACAGGTCATCCCCGTCTTCAAGAAGGGACGTAGAACAGATGTGCAGAACTATAGACCTATATCTCTTAACGTCGATCAGTTGTAGAATTCTGGAACATGTACTATGTTCGAGTATAATGACTTTTCTGGAGACTAGAAATCTACTCTGTAGGAATCAGCATGGGTTTCGAAAAGACGATGGTGTGAAACCCAGCTCGCGCTATTCATCCACGAGACTCAGAAGGCCATAGACACAGGTTCCCAGGTAGATGCCGTGTTTCTTGACTTCCGCAAGGCGTTCGATACAGTTCCCCCACAGTCGTTTAACGAACAAAGTAAGAGCATATGGACAATCAGATCAATTGTGTGATGGGATTGAAGAGTTCCTAGATAACAGAACGCAGCATGTCATTCTCAATGGAGAGAAGTCTTCCGAAGTAAGAGTGATTTCTGGTGTGCCGCAGGGGAGTGTCGTAGGACCGTTGGTATTCATAATATACATGAATGACCTTGTGGATGATATCGGAAGTTCACTGAGGATTTTTGCAGATGATGCTGTGGTCTATCGAGATGTTGTAACAATGGAAAATTGTACTGAAATGCAGGAGGATCTGCAGCGAATTGACGCATGGTGCAGGGAATGGCAACTCAATCTCAATGTAGACATGTGTAATGTGCTGCGAATGCATAGAAAGATAGATCCCTTATCACTTAGCTACAAAATAGCAGATCGGCAACTGGAAGCAGTTAATTCCATAAATTATCTGGGAGTACGCATTAGGTGTGATTTATAATGGAATGATTATATAACGTTAATCGTTGGTAAAGCATATGCCAGACTGAGATTCATTGGAAGAATCCTAAGGAAATGCAATCCGAAAACAGAGTGATGTGTCGACAGAAGTGCCGACACAGTGTGGTTTCACGAGACCACTATGCACGCTGAACTAACGCAGACGGGCGTGAATTCTGTAACAGGATACGTATGAATACTATAAAGAAAAGAACGGAGCTTAGGTTTACTTAACTTTACTTCCTTAGGAATACATCTCTCCTGATTATACAAATGAGACTTTTAAGATACATGCACTGTTACAAATGGCGCCTTGCTAGGTCGTAGCCAGTAACTTAGCTGAAGGCTATTCTACTGTCTCTCGGCAAATGAGAGAGAAGGCTTCATATGTCTAGTCGCTAGCAATGTCGTCAGTACAACTGGGGCGAGTGCTAGTACGTCTCTCGAGACCTGCCATGTGGTGGCGCTCGGTTTGATCACTGACAGTGGCGACACGCGGGTCCGACATGTACTAATGGACCACGGCCGATTTAAGCTACCACCTAGCAAGTGTGGTGTCTGGCGGTGACACCACACAGAGGAAGTAGGTTACGGTATGCTTTTACGCCCACTGCTTGAGTACTGCTCAGCAGTGTGGGATCCGTACCAGATAGGGTCGATAGAAGAGAGAGAGAAGATCCAACGGAGAGCAGCGCACTTCGTTACAGGATCATTTAGTAATCGCGAAAGCGTTACGGAGATGATAGATAAACTCCAATGGAAGACTCTGCAGGAGAGACGTTCAGTAGCTCGGTATGGGCTTTTGTTAAAGTTTCGAGAACATACCTTCACCGAAGAGTCAAGAAGTATATTGCTCCATCCTACGTATATCTCGTGAAGAGACCATGAGGATAAAATCAGAGAGATTAGAGCCCACACAGAAGCATACCGACAATCCTTCTTTCCACGAACAATACGAGAATGGAATAGAAGGGACAACCGGTAGAGGTACTCAAGGTACCCACCACCACACACACTCGGGTGATTTGCGGAGTATGGATGTAGATGTAGATGAATTAGCATGAACTGTAGTAATGAAAATGAATTTCAGCTTATCGAGATAACATAACTGTTTTAGTAAGACTAAGTACCCCAGATAGTGACGAATTAGCAAAATATTATGCGCATTCTTTCCCGAAATGATCTGTGTCAACGTTCAGTCCAGTCATACTGGTTTACCGTTGCTGACCTACAATGAAAGTGTGCAAATTTAGCAATGCGTGAAGATTCATAACGAAATTCAGTTAAAAATCATTTAGCGATATGAAGTGGGACAAGCATGTAATGGCAGTCGTGGGGAAGGCAGATAGTCGTCTTCGGTTCATTGGTAGAATTTGGGGAAGATGTGGTTCATCTGTAAAGGAGACCGCTTATAAAACACTAATACAAAATAATCTCGAGTACTGCTCGAGCGTTTGGGATCCCTATCAGGTCGGATTGAGGGAGGACATAGAAGCAATTCAGAGGCGGGCTGCTAGATTTGTTACTGGTAGGTTTGATCATCACGCGAGTGTTACGGAAATGCTTGAGGAACTTCGGTGGGAGTCTCTAGAGGAAAAGAGGCGTTCTTTTCGTGAATCGCTACTGAGGAAATTTAGAGAACCAGCATTTGAGGCTGACTGCAGTGCAATTTTACTGCCGCCAACTTACATTTCGCCGAAAGACCACAAAGATAAGATAAGAGAGATTAGGGCTCGTACAGAGGCATATAGGCAGTCATTTTTCCCTTGTTCTGTTTGGGAGTGGAACAGGGAGATAAGATGGTAGTTGTGGTACGAGGAACCCTCCGCCACGCACCGTATGGTGGATTGCGGAGTGTCTATGTAGATGTAGATATAGACATATGGTCGTGGACGAAACGAGCGAGACCCCTCGCCTTTTCGTTATGCTGATCCGCACAGCTTTAATGTGTGCTACACAGCATAACAGAGAAGGCGACGAAGTGCTACCAACATAATATGCAAGTTCACTCACAAGGAAATGGCACGACCGTGGAGTCGTGGATTTGTCCGAAATTGTGTGGTGAAACACGACCCCTAACATCTCACGTGGTTAAAATAGTAGGACCCACAATAGACTAATATTTTATACTCATAAGGCATCTAAGAAACTTTGGATCGATTTTTCTCGGGATTTTCCGGGTAGTGTGTCCAAATATTTTAACCACGCGAGGTGTTAGGGGTCCTCTTTCACCACACAAAATTTCAGACAAATCCCCGACCCCACGGTCGTGCCGTCTCCTTGTCAGCTGATTGCTGAGATAGCTAGCACTGGAGAAACAGCATCCTCTGCCACCACTTCGTGGGAAACGAAATACCTCAAGTACAAGCCAAGGTGTTGTATTTGCATATATGTGACTATGACTTGTATCTAAAGTGTGGTTATGGATAGTACGTATGCTCAGATTGCGAATCTAACATCATGAATAATGACAAGGGGAAATGAATGAAGCGTCCAACCTCTTCTGTAACATCAAATATATTTTAGTTATTCTTTTTTAAATGAACTACGCAGAAAATCATTCACCACAGGTGAGTAACTTTTTAGTAACGCCAGATGATATTAACAGCTTGCCGGCGCGGGTTAGCCGTGCGCTCAACGGCGTCATATCGCGGACCGACTTGCTCCTTGCGCCGTCAGTTCGAATCCTTCCCCGGGCATGGATATCTGTTAGGATTTTTGCCTTTCCTTAATCTTTCTTCTAAGATAAGTAGTAGGGTCAGTATTGCCTCACGTGTTCCAACATTTATACGGAATCCAAACTGATCTTCCCCGAGGTCGGCTTCTATCAGTTTTTCCATTCGTCTGTACAGAATTTGCGTTAGTATTTTGCCGCCGTGACTTATTAAACTGATAGTTCGGTAATTTTCACATCTGTCAACACCTGTTTTCTTTGGGATTGGGATTATAATATTCTTCTTGAAGTCTGAGGGTATTTCGCCTGTTTCATACATCTTGCTCACCAGATGGTAGAGTTTTGTCAGGACTGGCTCTCCCAAGGCTGTCACTAGTTCTAATGGAATGTTGTCTACTCTGGGGGCCTTGTTTCAGTGTTAGGTTAGGTAGGTTGAAGTAGTTCTAGATCCAGGGGACTGATGACCTAAGCAGTTTGTTGGCATAGTTCTTACAGCCATCTTTTGACCTTTCGCGTAAATTTTCTTTACATAAACAGCCGTATCTTTAGATTGCGTCGACATAGCTCACTTTTTTACACCACCAAGGGACCGTATACCGCAGAAAGTGCGATACGTTTCCACTTATTATGTCCACCCCTACTCGAGGTAAACGTGTTTTATGGGTTAGGTAGACAGACAGACGGTCAAGAAAGTGATACCAGTTTTTACCGATTTACGTGACGAAATCATAACAACGAAAATAATTACCACAGTTACTGAATATGAGGGCCGCATAATAATTTCCGCTACTCTTTATTCGAAATGTTTCAGTTGCAGTCGATACATCAGCATACTAATCGTAGCTACGCTTAGGATCCAAATCACGTATAAAGGAATGCAAATAAAATCAGTTTGCCTATACACGTGGTAGTTCAGATCCCACTATTAATGCAACCGCGTTTTAAATGTGCGAGCATTCCCATTACTAGCTACCTTAAGGAACACGTCGGCTAATAAACGTTTTCTGGCTGTGACAGAATGGAGAATTCGAAACATTTTAGAATACGTTTGGCAGCTGCGTCGCCGTTTATTTGCTGGGGTGGTGCAGAATTATCTTACTAAATTTACTCGCTAATAAAATTTTTTTGTTATTTCGATAAACATCCCGAATGATTGTCACATAAGCGGTGACATATAGGTAGACGATTCATGTTTTTGAGTCCAGAAAACTTCATCTAACAGAAAATGCAGATCATTTTGCCATTTTCATTGCGAAATTGCCGGCTTATTCATGTCTGGGGTAATAATAGAGGGCTGTTTGCCTGGGTTGTCTGCTAGCGTAGTGAAAGGTGTTTGCTACTGCAAGGGAGGTCTGGTTTGTTTTTTATTCGATGGAGGAGGATAGACTATCAGTTAAGGAATTTTAAGAAATTCTCCCGCCCCCAATAGGTTTTATTGCTACCTTTATTCTGTACTAGTGCCCTGTGGATATCGATGTGAAACTCTTGTAGAATTTCATACTTGTTACTGCCTACTTTTTCCGCTTCTGTCAATAACTGAATGATTTTTAACTGAATTTCGTTATGAATCTTCACGCATTGCTAAATTTGCACACGTTCATGGTAGGTCAGCAACGGTAAACCAGTATGACTGGTCTGAACATTGACACAGATCATTTCGGGAAAGAATGCGCATAATATTTTGCTAATTCGTAACGATCTGGAGTACTTAGTCTTACTAGAACAGTTATGTTATCTCGATAAGCTGATATTCATTTTTATTAGTACAGTTCATGCTAATTAGCGTTTATTCTTTCATTTATATCTTATATTTAGGTGTTGTGGTTAACACACTAATGAGTATTAATATAGTCTTACACATGATTGAAAACCGTCTGACAAATTTCGGATAGTTTTTCAATTTCACGCTGTATGTTAGGGGTCGTGTTTCACCACACAATTTCGGACAAATCCACGACTCCACGGTCGTGCCATCTCCTTGTGAGTGAACTTGCATATTATGTTGGTAGCACTTCGTCGCCTTGTCTGTTATGCTGTGTAGCAGACTTTAAAGCAGTGCAGATCAGCGTAACGAAAAGGCGAGGGGTCTCGCTAGTTTTGTCCACGACCGTACGTCTATATCTACATCTACATCTACATGCATACTCCGCAATCCACCATACGGTGCGTGGCAGGGAGTACCTCGCACCACAACTAGCATCTTCTCTCCCTGTTCCACTCCCAAACAGAACGAGGGAAAAATGATTACCTACATGCCTCTGTACGAGCCCTAATATCTCTCATCTTTGTGGTCTTTCCGCGAAATATAAGTTGGCGGCAATAAATTGTACTGCAGTCAGCCTCATATGCTGGTTCTCTAAATTTCCTCAGTAGCGATTCACGAAAAGAACGCCTCCTTTCCTCTAGAGACTCCCACCCGAGTTCCTGAAGCATTTCCGTAACACTCGCGTGATGGTCAAACCTACCAGTAACAAATCTAGCAGCCCGCCTCTGAATTGCTTCTATGTCCTCCCTCAATCCGACCTGATAGGGATTCCAAACGCTCGAGCAGTACTCGAGAATAGGTCGTATTAGTGTTTTATAAGCGGTCTCCTTTACAGATGAACCACATCTTCCTCAAATTCTAACAATGAACCAAAGACGACTATCCGTCTTCCCCACAACTGCCATTACATGCTTGTCCCACTTCATATCGCTCTGCAATGTTACGCTCAAATATTTAATCGACGTGACTGTGTCAAGCGCCACACTACTAATGGAGTATTCAAACATTACGGGATTCTGTTTCCTATTCATCTGTATTAATTTACATTCATCTATATTTAGAGTTAGCTGCCATTCTTTACACCAATCACAAATCCTGTCCAAGTCATCTCGTATCCTCCTACAGTCACACAACGACGACACTTTCCTGTACACCACAGCATCATCAGCAAACAGCCGTACATTGCTATCCACCCTATCCAAAAGATCATTTATGTAGATAGAAAACAACAGCGGACCTACCACACTTCCCTGGGGCACTCCAGATGATACCCTCACCTCCGATGAACACTCACCATCGAGGACAACGTACTGGGTTCTATTACTTAAGAAGTCTTCGAGCCACTGACACACTTGGGAACCAATCCCATATGCTCGTACCTTAGTTAGGAGTCTGCAGTGGGGCACCGAGTCAAACACTTTCCGGAAGTCGAGAAATATGGTATCCATCTGATACCCTTCATCCATCGTTGGCAAGATATTATGTGAAAGAAGGGCGAGTTGCGTTTCACAGAAGCGATGCTTTCTAAAGCCGTGCTGATGTGTGGACAGCAACTTCTGTCTCAAGGGAATTCATTATATCCGAACTGAGAATGTGTTCGAGAATCCTGCAACAAACCAATGTTAAGGATATTGATCTGTAATTTTGAGAATCTGTCCTTCTACCCTTCTTATACACAGGCGTCACCTGCGCTTTTTCCAGTCGCTCGGGACAAGAGATTCGCGATAAATGCAAGCTAAGTAAGGAGCCAATGCAGTAGAGTACTCTCTGAAAAAGCGAATTTGAATCCCATCAGGACCTGGCGATTTATTTATTTTCAACCCATTCAGCTGTTTCATAACCCCAGGGATGTCTATTACTATGTTCTCCATATGGGAATCCGTATGAGACTCAAACGGCGGTGTGTGTGTGTGTGTGTGTGTGTGTGTGTGTGTGTAAACGCTTCAGAGACGGAAAGGAGGGTGTTGAGGATAAGCCGCATTCAAGCCAACATGCACAGTCCCAAACAGCCTCAAGGGAGAGTGACGGATGCTTCTGGATGACCGGCGGCGAACTTTAACAATGAGAACAGAGGAGTTGAAAATAAGCTAAGACAGTAAACACACACACCAAAAAAAATTCTGTATCACCCCAGTTCCCAGAATTCCTGAATATAGATGATGACTGAATGTTGTGCCACAGACACAATCGCTTTGGCTGTTCAGAGATGTCACTAAACCCGCCGAAAGATGTAAACAACCACGCATGAGGAGCACGTATTAGATGGAGGGGGTCGGACAGCCGATCAGTTCCAGTCATTCCACCAGGAAGGAGGTACATGGCTTGTGCCGTCTGTAGTTCAACTGTGCATAGACGGTCAGTACCGCGGATTGATCACATCCGCATTGTTACTTTGGGCCAGGAAGGGCTCTCAACACGGAAAGTGTCCAGGTGTCTCGGAGAGAACTAAACTGATTATGTTTGGACATGGAGGAGATACAGAGTGACCGGAACTGTCGATGACATATCTCGCTCAGCTCGCCCAAGGGCTACTACTGCAGTGGATGACTGCTATCTATGAATTTTGGCTCGGGCCAACCCTGGCGCAACGCCACCATGTCGAATAATGCTTTTCGAGTAGACAGGACGTCCTGTGACGACAAACTGTGCGCAATAGGCTGCACGATGGGTAACTTCACCACGGACGTCTATGGCAAGGTCCATCTTTACAACCATGTCAATATGCTGGGCGGTACAGATAGGCCCAACAACATGCTGAATGGACCATTATTCACTGACGAGTGCCGCATATGCCTTCAACCAGACAATCGTCGGAGACGTGCATGGAGGAATCCCTGTCAGGCTGAACGCCTTAGACACACTGTCCAGTGAGTGCAGCAAGGCGGAGGTTCCCTGCTGTTTCGGGGTGGAATTATGTGCTGCCGACGTACGCCGCTGGTAGTCAGAGAAGGCGCTGTAACAGCTGTACGATACGTGAATGCCATCGTCCAACTGATAGTGCAAGCATATTGGTAGCATACTGGCGAGGCATTCGTGTTCGTGGGCGACAATTCGCGCCCCCATCGTGGGCATCTTGTGAACGACTTCCTTCAGGATAACACCATCGGTCGATTCGAGTGGCCAGCATGTTCTCTAGACATGGACCCTATCAAAAATGCCTGGGATAGATTGAAAAGGGCTGTTTATGGACGACCACTCTGAGGGATCTAGGCCGAATCTCCATTGCAAAGTTGGTCAATCTGGACCACCAGTGCCTTGATGAACTTGTGGGCAGTATGCCACAACGAATACAGATATGCATCAATGCAAGAGGGCGTATTAGAGGTACCAGTGTGTACAGCAATCTGGACCACCACCTCTGAAGGTCTCGCTATGTTGGTGATACAACATGCAATTTGTGGTTTCCATGAGTAATAAAAAGGGCGGAAATGATGTTTATGTTGATCCCTATTCCAATTTTGTGTACAGGTTCCCGAACTCTCGGAACTAAGGAGATGCAAAACATTTTTTGATGTGTGTACTTTATTCACAAATATTCGCAAACTTCGTAAATATCCAACAACGTGAGACCACTGTACGTACAGATTTCACAAAAAGCACTTGTTGATAGGTTCGAATAGTTTTACAACCAGTGTCAGAAGTTTCTTGTATTTAATGGTGATTGCTCTGCAGGCCAGTAAAGGAACTTTGCTAGCAACTTTTGTTTCCTTTATTTTCAGAGAGTATCAGCGAACTTTTCAGGTGCACCTCGTGTTACGACAGTGTCACCAGAAGTGTGAAAATTCCGCAATAACATGAGGTTAGACAAATTGCTGTTTATTAATGTAGCTTTTCTAACGTGTTTCATACAAAATTAAAAGTGTGTGACAAACGCCAACATGTTTAATATGTTGCTGGTCCAACGTCTCTTGTTAAGTCTATGACCAAGTATCTCATAAGTGTAGCTGAAATTTAAATGCAGTTTAAACCTTTGTGATCTGAAACGACTTCCAACACCCGTGTCATTAATAAAAATGGCATCTACTCTGCCTATTTCTCATCTGGAGTCTCAAACACCACCAAACCATTAGAAGTCAGACCAAATGGTGAGCAGATAGTATGTTGTATTAGATAAGGACTTCAGAAAGAAGTACCAGCTAATTATACAGCGGCAATTCCCCCTTGCTTCTTACTTTACAGTATTTACATACACTATGCGATCAAAAGTATCCGGACACCTGGCTGAAAATGACTTACAAGTTCGTTGCGCCCTCCCTCGGTAATGCTGGAATTCAATATGGTGTTGTCCCACCCTTAGCCTTGATGGCAGCTTCCACTCTCGCAAGCATACGTTCAATCAGTTGCTGGGAGGTTTCTTGGGGAATGGCAGCCCATTCTTCACGGAGTGCTGCACTGAGGAATAGTATTGACGCCGGTTGGTGAGGCCTGGCACGAACTCGGCATTCCAAAACATCCCAAATGTGTTCCACAGGATTCAGGTCAGGACTCTGTGCAGGTCAGTCCATTACAGGGATGTTATTGTCGTGTAACCACTCCGCCACAGGCCGTGAATTGTGAACAGGTGCTCCATCGTGTTGAAAGATGCAATCGCTATCCCCAAATGGCTCTCCAACAGTGGGAAGCAAGAAGGTGCATAAAACATCAATGTAGGGTTGTGCTGTGATAGTGCCACGCAAAACAACAAAGGCTGGAAGCTTCCTCCATTGAAAACACGACCACACCCTAACAAAAAATGGTTCAAGTGGCTCTGAGCACTACGGGACTTAACATCTGTGGTCATCTGTCCCCTAGAACTTAGAACTACTTAAACCTAACTAACCTACGGACATCACACACATCCATGCCCGAGGCAGGATTCGAACCTGCGACCGTAGCACACCCTACCACCACCGCCTCTGAATTTTACTATTGGCACTACACACACAGTCAGATGACGTTCACCGGGCATTTGCCATACCCACACCCTGCCATTAAATCACCACAGTGTGTACCATGATACGTCACTCCACACAATGTTTTACCACTCTTCGATTGTCCAATGTTTACGCTCCTTACACCAAGTGATGCATCATTTGGCATTTACTGGCGTGATGTGTGGCTTACAAGCAGTCGCTCGACCATGAAATCCAAGTTCACTCACCTCTCACCCAACTGTCATAGTACTTGCAGTGGATCCTGATGCAGTTTGGAATTCCAGTACGATGTTCTGCATAGATGTCTGCCTATTACACATTACGACCCTCTTCAGCTGTCGGCGGTCTCTGTCAGTCAACAGACGAGGTCAGCCTCTACGCTTTTGCACTGTACACGTCCCTCCACCATTCCACTTCACTATCACATCGAAAACAGTGGACCTAGTGATGTTTAGGAGCGTGGAAATCTCGCTTACAGACGTATGACGCAAGTGACACCCAATCACCTGACTATGTTCGAAGTCCTTGAGTTGTGTGGAGAGCCCTATTCTGCTCTCTGACGATGTCTAATGACTACTGAGGACGCTGATATGGAGTACCTGGCAGCAGGTGGCAGCACAGTGCACCTAAGATGAAAAACGTTTGGGGGTGTCCGGATACTTTTCATCACATACTGTATCTGCATATCCTCTACAGTTAATTCTGTTTCTCTCTTCTTAACTTCCGCAGTTTAGTCTGCGCAGTCCTCCTGCTGGAGATTCCTGGTGCTACATGGGCACCTGTCAGCTCACTCTGAGATAAGTGCAGTTACTATATGCATGAATTCGAAATATGGGTTAGCCACCTGGACACACGACAGCATGATCGTGTATGCGACAGGCAGGTTGCCTTCACTCATACAGAGTCTGTGGGCATCAGGTAGCCCACAGGTGGGCATGTGAGCTGCAAGAGCCTACTGTACTCCTCACCTACTGAAAAAAAAATGCAGAATTGACCCAGACGCTAAGGCAGACATTCTCGTAGAAGTCTTCACAAATGACTTCATCCACATCCATGAACCTACCAACCCAGACCACGTTCCAGAAGCAGTGGGACAGCTACAAATATTTATGGCGAGTCAGGATAAAAACTGCCACACTGAAGATATCACTGCAGAAAGAGTGACGACTCCAACCACCTCAATGCAAGGAAGGCAGGTGACCCTGACCTCATGAATAAGATGCTGAAACTAATGCTCCCAATAGCAGCCTGGCCAAGGCATTCAATATCTTACAAACTGGACAGTACACCTGTTATAACCTTTAATCACCAATAATTGCGTGATAACAACTCAGTATGTCTCATTCGACTGCCATGCCGTGACATGCGGCCGGCGCCGTTCGTAGCTAGGTGGCGCTCCCGCGCTCAGCCGAGTTGCGGAGCGCCTCTATCGCCGTTTGCGCGTACTGTCGTGGCGGCACTGTTAAATGTCGTGGCACTGTCACAACACTTTCTACACCCTTGAAAAAAAAAAACACTCACTTCCTTGGAGACACGGACAGCGCGGAGACATCCATGGCCTCTTGTGAGGCCCCGAGAAAATTCCGCAGAGAGACACGAGAGTATGGTCGAAAATGTCCAGGACGGAGCTCGTGCGTGGAACGTGCCTCCTGGACGAGATGATGGGTGAAAACTCCGGAGCAGCATCCATAGGTGTCGTGGACCTGGGGATGTGCTCCAGCGAGATGGGTCCCGGAGAAGGCGGCGTCGCGACTGGGGCCGGTTCTGGTGTACTCGGAAGCGGTAGCGACGTCAGCTGCATCAACACGTACGGTAGACTGGCAGCAGCAACAGGACTGGTTCTCGGGCTGGAGGAGGTGAAGGAAGGGGCGGTGGCATCGGCGAGGCTACCACTCGTGGGCGCATCTGGTCGTAATGGCGAACAATCGTGCCGTCGTCCGTACGTATTTCACAAAGCCGGCGGCCGCGAAGAGCCTTGACCACCCCTGGAATCCATTTAGGGTGAGATCCGTACCCTCGTGCCCACACGTCGGCGCCCACCGAATATTTTCCCGCACTAGGGGACACAGCACAAGGCCTGACAGGGTGAAGCAGGTGCAGTAGAGTGCGCGGTTGGCGGCCATGCAAGAGTTCAGCAGGGCTGCGATCACCCAGAGGCGTGAAGCGATAAGAACTCAGAAATTGCAGCAGAGCGTCGTCTGTGGAAAAATCACTATGGAATTTTTTCATCTGGCTTTTGAAAGTGCGGACAAGGCGCTCGACCTCCCCATTCGATTGCGGATGGAAGGGCGGTGCTGTAACATGATGAATCGCTTGTCCAGTACAAAATTTACGGAACGCCTGTGAAGAGAACTGACGGCCATTGTCCGTGACGATCGTGGATGGAAGGCCTTCTAGCGCAAAGATTTTGGACAAAGCCAGCGTCGTCGCCGCAGTGGTGGGCGACGGACATCGAACAACAAACGGAAACTTCGAGAAGGCGTCAATCAACTAGCCAATAAGTACCGAGGAAGGCGCCGGCAAAGTCAGCGTGCACCCGTTCCCGTGGCTGCGCCGGATCAGACCACGGAGAGGGCATTGGACGAGGTGCAGCCAGTTGTTCAGCACACTGGCCACACGCAGCAACCATGTGGGCGATGTCCAAATCAATACCAGGCCAATAAACGTGTCTGTGGGCCAGGGACTTAGTCCGAGAAATCCCCCAATGGCCTTCATGCAACAGTTCGAGAACATCCTTGCGAAGAGAGGCTGGCACCACGACCCGGGGAGATGCGCCATCTGTGGCCAGAAGAACAATACCATCATGAACAGACAGACGAAGGTGCAAGGCATGGTAGTTGCGAAGGGGATCCGATGCCCGGCCTTCGGTCCTGTCCGGCCAACCACATTGAACAAAATCGATCACCTGACGCAGGACCGCGTCCCGCGCAGTAGCCGACGCGACCTGCGAACCAGTAAGTGAAAAACCCTCGACCGCATGACGTTCTTCCACATCAATGTGGAAACAGAGTAGTTCATCACGATCGAAAACCGGGTCGGGGCCCATCGGCAATCGCGACAATGCGTCAGCGTTGGCGTGCTGGGCCGTGAGGCGATAGTGAATCTCATAGTGAAAACGAGACAAGTATAAGGCCCAACGTTGCAGGCGGTGAGCTGCCTTATCCGTAAGTGACGCCGATGAGCTGAACAGAGAGACCAGTGGCTTGTGGTCGGTGATGAGGTGAAACTTAGAACCATACAAAAAACTGCTGAACTTTTTTAGAGCATAAATGATAGAGAGCGCCTCCATTTCGATTTGAGAGTAACGCCGTTGCGCATCGTTGAGGGTCTTGGAAGCATAGGCGATGGGTTGTTCCGACCCATCCTCATACCGATGGGTGAGAACAGCCCCTAGGCCATACTGTGACGCGTCAGTCGCCAGAACCAACTGCTGAACCGGACGGAATGTGGCAAGACAAGGCGCCGAATGGAATTGAGCCTTCAGGCGGACAAAAGCCTGCTCACACTCGTCGAACCAACAGAAAGGGACGTTTTTTCGTAACAGCTGATGCAGAGGATGAGCTACCGCCGCCGCGGATGGAATGAATTTGTGATAATAAGCAATCTTGCCTAGAATCGCCTGAAGTTCTTTGACCGTAGACGGCCGGGGTAGAGCGTTAATGGCCGCAACGTGCTGACGTAGAGGACGTATACCCTCACAGGACAAGTGGAAACCAAGACACACAACGGAGGGTTCGAAGAACTGTGACTTGTCCAGATTGCACCTCAACCCAGCCAAACGCAAAACCCGAAACAGTGAACGCAAATTGCGAAGGTGCTACTCAGTGGAGGCCCCCGTGACAACAATGTCACGGGGGCAGCCAGAAACGGAAGCCGTGAGCTGCTCCAAAAACCGCTGAAAAATGGCCGGCGCGCTAGCGACGCCAAATGGTAACCGCTGGTACTGCCACAACCCACAAGGAGTGTTGAAGACGAGAAATTCCTTGGAAGAATCATCCAACGGCAACTGATGGTATGCCTCCGATTAGTCAAGTTTGGAAAAGAACTGACCCCCAGCGGGCTTGGTAAATAACTCCTCAGGGCGGGGAAGAGGATAAGTGTCAATGAGGCTCTGAGCGTTGACAGTGGCTTTAAAATCACCACACAATCGCTGACTCCCGTTTGGTTTAGAAACCACCACGATTGGCGATGCCCATTAGGTGGAGGTAACAGGAAGGAAAATCCCTGAAGCTGTTAACCTGTCTATCTCAGCCTTGACAGGTGCATGCAACGCTACCGGAATAGGGCGTGCCCAGAAAAACTTAGGGCGAGCTGTAGGTTTAAGAGTAATGTGGGTTTCAAAATCCTTGGCGCGACCCAGACCAGCATAGAACACGGACGAAAATTCAGAACACAATCCAACCAGCTGCTGATACGGAATATCCTCAGATATGAGGTGGACATCATCATCAGTGGAGAACCCGAACAACTGGAAAGCATCATAACCGAACAGGTTTTCAGTGCCCGCATGATCCACCACATAAAAAGGTTTATTATAAGTTCTCAGATTTCGCGTGACTGGACACAAGGGAGGGGAGCCCAACTCCAAATACGTGCGAGAATTAATGAGAGTTACTGCAGAGCCAGTGTCCACTTGCATGCGAATGTCTTTATCCAGAACACAAACAGTAACAAACAACTTATTTGTTTGAGAAAGCACACAGTTGACATCCATGTCCGATGCCTCGTCCTCGTCGACAGGAACTTTAGGGGACTGACACACAGAAGCAATGTGGCCTTTTTTCCTACATGAATTACACGTGGTCCAACGTTTTGGACACGCGGCCCTGTCATGCTGTACGAAACAACGTGGACAAGAAGGAAGTGCGGAACGAACTTGCTTCTGTGGGTGCTGTTGTCGCTGCAAGCGTTGCGGCCCAACGTGACGTTGTGTACGCGAGTGAACCACCGCCACATCTTCGTTCTCCTGTGAAACAGGCAAATTGTCCGTGTCGAAAGTTGACTGTACAGCGCCTATATCATACCACGCGTCTATTTGCCCGCCATCAGCGTGAGACACTTCAAAGAATTGAGCGATGCTTAGAACTTCCGACAACGACGCGTTTGGCAGTTGTAGGGCACATTGCCGAACTTCTTCATCAGGAGCAAGCCGTAGAATAGCATCCCTAACCATTGAATCAGCATAAGACTCATGATGAGTGTCCGTGACAAACTGACATTTCCTACTCAGACCGTGTAGTTCTGCCGCCCAAGTCCGGTAAGATTGATGGGGCTGTTTACGACACTTGTAGAACGCCACGCGGGCGGCAACGACGTGGGTGTTTTTTCGGTAATAGTTAGACGATAAGTCACACATTTCTTGGAAGGACAGAGAGGCAGGTTCCTGCAGAGGGGCTAACTGAGATAGCAGCTGATAGATCCGTGGGGAAATCCAAGATGGAAATACCGACTTACATATAGGAGCGTCGACAATGCCGAAAGCCAAGAAGTGTTGCCGCAAACGCTTCTCATAATCCTCCCAGTCTTCAGTGGCCTCGTCGTAAGGAGGGAACGGAGGCGGAGAAGAGGAAGACAGACGATGAGTAAGCGACGTTGACAACGCCTGAATAGCAGCCGTGTTTGTTGTTCAATGGGCGCTTGCATAAGCTGTTCCATGTCTGCCCCGTCACGAACACACAAATCCACAATGCAGTGAAAATATCTGACCTCGTCGCCAAAAAGTGTTATAACCTTTAATCACCAATAATTGCGTGGATATTCAAACACATTCACTTAGAAACAATAGCTGGTTACATGATAACAACTCAGTATCTCTTATTCGACTGCCGTGCCGTGACATGCGGCCGGTGCCATTCGTAACTAGGTGGCGCTCCCGCGCTCAGCCGAGTTACGGAGCGCCTCTATCGCCGTTTGCGCGTACTGTCGTGGCGGCACTGTTAAATGTCGTGGCACTGTCACAACAGTAACAATGAAATCTGACCTAAATAACCAATGAGCAGATTTATGCCTACATCACATACAAATATTACTGAAAATCAGAACCAAAACACCCAGAGATAGAAAAGAGAGAAAAAAATTATTGGTAGTAGTTGCAGTGTAATTAGAGCAGGTGACAGATGCCATCTTGATCTGTCACAGTATGCCATGACCATCCCCTGTGATATGTTCAGTTGTAGCTTATCTTCACTGAGCCAGTGCTTATTAACACACAATGTAGTCTTCTTGTTTACACCTAATAGCCTACTATGATTACCAATTTTATTTTTTAATGACCTGACATTTATATATAAGAATAATAAATAAGTCATCACCACAAAATGGTAAATGTGGATTCTTAGGCAGTAGCACATCATTGTCTTCACTTTATACACAGTCTTCTGTTAAGAGGAGATTGCATACATGCAACAGCAGATAGCTCCTTGATTGCATTGAATGCAGATGCCCCCAGCAAAGTAATTTGCTCAGAGCCACCCACATAAAAATCACCGTTCCTTTCTTGTTCTGGCAGACTCTCATGCAATGACTTCTTTCTTTTCATACAAAATTCTTTGTATTTGTTTTATGCAATGTCCTACTAATATAATTGAACATTTGTAATACTGTCCAATGAAAGGAAAGTAATTGTTTCCTTTTTCATGGATTTGTCTATGCATTTGTAGCATCAACAGTAACTATGAAAAGATGACCAAATAATGTATTACTTATATTATTATAAGGTGATAATTTAATGGCACAACTGAAAAATGGGACTGCCTGTTAGGACACATCTTGAGACATGAAGGAATAGTCAAGTAAATTTGGTACTGAAGGGAAGTGGGTGGGTTAAAAATTACAGAGGTGCACCTAGGTCTGACTATGGTATGCAGGTTCAAATGGATGTAAGTTGTGCTTTATAATAAAATGTAATGGAAGCTGTGCCTTATAACAAAATGTATCCAAGTTTCCTGAATAAATTAATTACAGTTACAGCCCATGCTTTTAAGTGTGATATCCTAATGGATTTGTGCATCAGTACAAATTGTCAGGCGTATCAAATACAAGTCAGTATCACTTTTATTTTCAATTAACTATTCTTAGTTCAAATATTTACTAGCAACAAACATTTGATATAATAGTCTGTTGATGTAGACCCATTTATAATATGATCCAGCATGTTGAAGAAAGTGTACAAGAAAAACACTCCATCCACACAGCCCTTGAAGGACCAACGGTACTGACTGGCTGCCATGTCATCCTTAGCCTTAGTCATCACCGGGTGTGGATACAGAGGGGTGTGTGGTCAGCACACAACTCTCCCAGCCGCTGTCAGCTTTTGTGACCAGTGTCGCTACTTCTCAGTTAAGCAGCTCTCAATAGGCCTCACAAGAACTGAGTGCACCTCGCTTGCCAACAGCACTGCGCAGACCCCGATGGTGACCCATCCGAGTGCTAGCCGAGCCCATAGCTCATAGTATCGGTGATCTGATGGGAACCGATGTTACCACTGCGGCAAGACCATTGGCCAAGAAAAATATTGGTTTCATTTTTTATTGTGTTGAGACCACAGGAAATTAAGGTGCAATTGACTTGCGCATGTTCCTTGGTGTAATATGTAACTCACAAACTTCAGCATGTTTACACAAAAAACATTAAATACAAAATAATTTTTAATCACTATGGGCTCCAAATATTTAGGTATTCTGTGTAATATTTTCACCCCTAGCAGATTTGTATGTTTGCGATATTATTTATTTCAGTGTTACAAGATCAGTGATTAAAAAATGGCTACTTGCAAATTGCTTCCCCACAAATAAAGAGTATTAGATACGTATTTCAACACAGGAAGCAAGCTTACAGGATACTCCCTCAAGGTAAAATTCACATCTGTTGGCAATACTTTGTCAGTGGTGTTAATAATGCAATATAACTTATGCCCTTGTTCCCTGAAAACCAAGTTGAACCTGGAATATTAGACAATGAATGCCCGTGTAATAAAACCTCAATCAATACTGTAATGTTTAATACAGTTACAATTACACATTTTGCTCATCTTTACTCTCAGTGTATTTCCTTTGCCACAACTGAATAATAAATCTGTAAAAATGTAATTGCAAAAATCACAGTACAGCGTTTAAATATACTATCAATACTGTACCGATTAGAGTGAGTACTGTTATTTGCTAACAAGAATAGACAATACATTAACCATTGTTTATTAGCATGTTTATGACTAATGTAGAAATAAGCCAAAAACCTGTAGTCATTCTTGAAGCACTTAATGGTGCTGTACTTTATGCACATTCCTCAAGCATGCAGCATCAGTATTTGGGCATAGTCTGAGAGCGTTAAGACAATACACAGTAGTTGAAGCGGATGCGGTATCTTCTGTGAACAATGTTACTTCCCATGTTTTGATGTGGGAATGGTCTTGTGTTGACTTTATAAAGTTCTGTCGAATCATAGTTACAATAAGACACCTCTTTAAATTGCATATTTCTAGTTCGTTAATGAATTTACTATAGGTGAACATGGATTTGACCTATTTACAACGAGAATCATCACACTCATTGATGTACTTCATTGGCAATCCTTTATAATTTCGTTGCAAGGAGCATACAATCTGTTCAGTTGGAAGGAGCCTGGCACCTACTGAAGGAAGCCTACCACCTACTGAACAGCCCACCACTGGCGAGCACAAGCTGAGCCGTGATTGATGCAGGTCAGTGCGCAAATGGGTGTATAACAGCCTCCCAATTTAAAGATCACTCTCAACAACATGAAAGACACCGACACCCCAGATGGACATCCACAGTGATCACCCTGAGATGAAAGGCAAAAGGGTGATGTTGGCCAACTGCGCAACGCGAATGACAGAGGCTACCTGAGAGGATAGAGTCAGATCAACTCGAACAGTGAAGATTGCCCAAACAATGATAGCTGATGAAGTAAGACACTACAAAGGGTGGCTGGCACAGCAGGAAGAACTGAATCATAATATCAGCAACATTGAAGAAGATTAAAGACACCGAAGACTGAGTCGTCTATGAGACACCATGGCAGACCATTTTGGCTACCATATTGGAAAGGAAAAGATTAGTCCCAGCTAAAGCTGGAACCTGAGGAAAAAAAAACCAACGCATAACATTATTTACTTGTCATTTTCTTGTAATATATCCCTTAGCTATACATGTACCACATATAAATTCAAAGTTCTTGTCTTTTCTTTAGCTATGTGTATTATTTCTGTATCAAATTTGTAACAGCAGTTTAAAGATATAGTTTAAAATGGTAAGATCGAACAAAAGAAATTATCTGCTTTTTGCAAGAAAAGGGGGTATAAATGCAATAAAAGTAAAAGTTGTTAATACCTATGGCTGGAAAGGGTAGTTAGCATGCACTCAAACAGCCTGCTCTTCCCCCTGATGGAGGAGACTAGGGGCAGCGGAGGGGGGAGGGGGAGGGAGGATGATAACCTTACCTTTAATTTTTTTGGGGGTGGGGGTGGGGGATGGAGGGCAAGCTTGGATAGCAGTGGAGCGATTTGCATCTGCTAATATTAATAAAAATAAGATACAGTGTTAAGCCATGTTGTTAATGACGTGCCATACCCATGGTTCTAAATATGTGTTACTCAGGGAATATAGTTGATAGTTATTTATCTATGTTATTTCTTTCAGGTAACTTAAAAAAAAAAAAAAAGTTGAGGATAATCAATGGACAACCTGTAGCTAGTCGCCTTTCTCATGCCCCTGGCAAATTAAGAGAAATAGGGGAAATAATTTATAAGCTTTTGAAACTTTAGGAAAATACTCATACTGGATTTAGTAATGAGAAACAGAAAAGTTCCCTCTCCTTGTGGGTGAGCGTCTGCCTCCACTGCCCTTTAATTCAATTTTTTGAACTTTATTTTTCTGTTTTTGTGTAAAACAGTTCATCATTCAAAGACGTCTATTACAATGAAAAATATTTCTAGTGAAATTCTGCTCAAAGAAGTTCATATGCATGTTTTAAACAAGACAAACAAGTTGAGGATTACAGGAGACCACTCACTGGAAAACAGAAGTATTGAGTTGCTGATAGACACAAACAAAAGAAAAAAAACTTGCTAGCTTTAAGACTTATCCTTTGACAAGCTAGACTAACAAAAACAAACTTACTCTCTCTCTCTCTCTCTCTCTCTCTCTCTCTCTCTCTCTCTATCTCTGTCTCCATGCTGCCAGCTAGACTGACATGTCAGTGATATTTTGATTTTGTGGCAGGTGGGCTGATTGTGGCGGGGTAGTGTCAAGTGGGGTGGCTCAAGGGAAAGGAGGTGGGAGGCAGCGAGATGAGCTGGTAATGGGTAGCTAGCAGCTTGGACATAGAGGGCCAGTTTGCCTGCTAGGAATGTGGGAAGGAGGGGTGGCTGATATATGGGTTGGCACAATTGTAGTGGCCAGTGGGACGGGGCACATGCCGAAAGCAACTTAACTTGGGAGGGGTGACAGGACAGAGAGGACAGAAATTAGGTTGAGGATTTAGGGACAGCAGGTTAATGTAGGTTGAGGCCGGGATAATTTCAGAAACAGAGAAAATGCTTTAAGGGTAACTCTGGTCTGTGTGGTTCAGAAAAGCTAATGGTGGAGGGGAGGATCTATATAATCTGGGTTGTGAACCAGCCATTAAAATCATTCATTTTATATTCAGCTGCAAGTTGTGCCACAAGAATGGTCTACTTTGTTTTTGGCCACAGTTTGGGGGTGCCCATTCATCCTGGTAGACAGCTGGTTGGTAGTCATACAAAACAGAAGGCTGTGCAGTGATTGCAACAGAGCTGGTATATGATTTCTGCTTTCGCAGGTGGCCCAGCCTCTAATGGGGTAGGATAAGCCAGTGACACAACTAGTGTAGTAGGTGCTGAGTGTGTGGGTTAGACAGATCTTGTACTTTGGTCTGCCCCATGTATAAGATCTTTGTGATAAGCAGATGAGTGTGGGCGTGGCACAGAGATACACTAGGATGATGTGTAGGTTGGGTGTCCAGCAAAACACCACTTTAGGAGGGCTGTAAAGGTTCTTGGGTACAATGCCCCTCTTCAGGGCAGGAAGAGAGATGAAGCCCTGGTGAACAATATGGTTAACCTGTTCCACTCCAGAGTGATATTGGGTGATGAGGGGATACTCCTTTTAGCTGCTTCTTGGGGATGGTGGAAGGATTGGGTGTGTGTGAGGATACAGCATTGGAAAATTATTTCTGGACTAGACTGGGGGAATGTTGCTGTCTGCGAAGGCCTTTGCGAGCCCTTCAGTATACGGGGCAAGAGAGTGATCAGAGCAGATATGTCGTCCACAGGTGGCTAAGCTGTAGATGGAGGGATTTTTTTGTGTGAAAGGGATGGCAGCTGTCAAAATGCAGGTACTGTTGGTGGTCAGTGAGTTTGATGTTGACTGAGGTGTGGATGGAGCCATCAGAGAGGTGGAGGTCACCTTCCAGGAAGGTGGCACATTGTGTAGAGGAGTACCAGGTGAAGCACATAGGAGAAAGGGTGTTGAGGTTCTGAAGGAATGTGGATAGGTTGCCTTGGCCCTGAGGCCAGATTGTTAAGATGTACCTTCAACAAATCTTAACAAGACTGGGGGGTTGGGAGATGGATCATTGAATATTTGGGGAATGACTCCATAACTGTAATGTTCGGTCAGTTTGCATTCTAAGCATTTTCATAGTAATTGTATCTCAGTCTAAGAGTCATTCATTGACATCCTGCAATAAATGCTACAGTGATAATTGGGATTTCTCTGAGGAATCTAGAAAACTGCATACTTCTGGCAAAGCAGCATCAAACTTGGTACCAATACTGTGCCCCCCCCCCCCCCCCATTTCAAACAGTTGAGGGGTTTGACACTAATTTAGCATAGCAGTCTTGATGATAACAGTCTTCTGCAGCTACTGAACGCAAATCATTGTTGATATTTTCAGCAACTTTTCTGCAAAAATCATAAGCACATTTATCTGCTTTCTCAGGCAGTGTGTGTTTCAGAGTTAATTGTATCATTGCCATCAATATCTTAGTGAAACTCTTGTGAGTGGGGTTCAGTCATCTGGAAAAGTGCCTAACACCAGCCAGATGCATGTCAGAAGATGTTGCTGAGGTCTCCCATCACAGCATTGCACAGCAGGAGAGACATCAGACAGACATCGAAACTGTAGCACCATCATGTTTACCGTGACAAAGAAACTACAGTGGTGCTATCTTTTTGTTTGGTCATCAGCCTACTCAGTTACAGATATGAGATGGCAGTGTAAAATTTCACACAACCTCCCCCCCTCCCCCCCCTTGCCCTCACAAATGTCTAGACACGGCACTTACAAGCCATACATCATGAAATGAATTGTCATAACCATATCTCAACCACATCATTTACATTTACAATAGCTATGGCTTAAGTTACACAATCAAATCAGTGCCTCCAACTAGACATTTCCATTTCAATCACAGAAATCTTGTCATTAATATTATCTTGTTAAATACACAGAAGCAGAGTCTCTATTAAGAAGTTATTTTTCCCAAACATGTTTGCAGAAATAAGTGAATTATTGCCCAGATCATCCTAAAATGATGGATTTATTGCATCAGAAGACCTGAAATTCTCACAACCTTCGATCCTGAATCATAAACCAGGTAAGGAACATAGCCGTATGATATGTTATATTATTTTAAACTGTATTCATCCAATACAAAAGAAGTGACTTCATTCTTGTAGGTTTATGTCCAAATAAGTTGATGACCACTGATAAAGAATTTACATGATCGTACTATGCACCTGAAAAACAAACGAATCCAGTCTTGGCCACAACCCATTTCATCTTCTGTATCTCTCTCACTGTAATGTTGCTGGAAACTTATTACCTACAGACGTACAGCCACTGAAGAAACAAATGCAACGTAACTGACTTTGCTTTTGCACAAATGCAAAAATGTGCACAAGCACAGGTCATTGTTCTGTGGACAGCAGTTCTTGTACCAAAACTTCAGCTGACAGAAATTGGAGTGAACTCTACAATGACAAACTGTTGCTCACTAGGATGTGGTGCAGCAATGTGGAGATCTGTCTTGACAGTTATTCACAGCGGCAGCTGCTCCACCAATTGTTGATTCTCTGCAAGTCTTCCTGCACTTCGCTGCAATCTTCCAGCTTCTCAGTCTCCATACAAATAAACAGACTCATGTAACTACTGAAGCTCCAATTACGCAGTATCTCATTCTGTAGGCGCTCCGGTGGTCCCGGTCCCCAATGGTGGACTGGAAGCCGAGTGGTGACCTCTCCAGTTGTCAGTATACTAGGAAATGACTGTGAACGCATCAGAAACGCTAAAGAAACATTATTAATTCATAACCCCTTTATTCCTGCTGAGTACAATGTGGCCCACGTAACACAGGCTGGCTGAGTTTGTGTGATATCAACGACCTTTCCCAAGTCCTCGCTGACTCGTAGTGATGACACCAGCTCTGGGCCACACTAGTCTTGCTAGCGCAGTGCCGCACACTCTGACGTAGCGGCAAAATGTCCTTACATCGTACTTCAGCTGTGCGTAGCTGGTGGCACCCGGCTGGACAGCTAGCTTGGCTGCGGACAGCAAGCCGCTGCACGTAAGAGGCTCCAGGTTGGAGTCCTGGCGCTGTTGGCACCAGAGGCGTTCTCGTAGTGTGGAGTGTACTCTATCCCACTCCGTCCTCTTCCCTGCTCCTCCTGGTGGCTCGTCTGTGGTGGAAGGGAGGAGCAGCTGCAGTCCCCCAGCATCGTCGGCTCACCCGGTCGTGATGGCGGATGCACAGGGCCTAGGCCCTGCACGATCTCAACGACAGCTCACTGATGTGGTCAGCATTGGCAGCGAGTGAGTCTGTTGTGATGTATGCTAATCCTGGGTCGATGATTGACAGCGGCAGCAGAAGAGAGAACCAGAGCTGCTACTGTCCCCTCACGTCTGCTGCTGGATGGACCGCCCTTTCTGCAACATCTCCTTAATATAGATTAACATGTCGATCACCGAGTTGAGTGCTACGCAGCGACCCAGTACACATCTAACTGCAAGTCTAACTGTGGGTGCTTGTTGCTGTCAAAGCTGGCGTATTTAAAGGAAGCACGAGTGACGTCCTGACGTCATGCTCGTTTGTAATGAATGCATTCATTCCACTTATACTGCTGGCTTATCTGCCGTACTCGCCCCTTAGGTGCTCTTGCGATAGAGTTACATGTTGTTACAGCAGACTTATGCGAAGTTGTTAAATACAGTACAGTTGATGCTATACCTCTGTCTTACACTCTATGAAAGTCTCCATCTAACACAAACTCACATGTTAAGCAATTCTCTCTCGCCTATTGTGTGTAACCGGGTCACTGCCCCTGTGTGCCGACACATTCCAATATGTGTGCAATTCTCTTACCTCTTGGCTAACCTACTGCTTCTTGCTCTCGGCATAGACAATGAAACTTTGACAATATTCCACGTTTCCGCCTGTTTACTATTCTGCGACACTACAATTCTTTTGCAGTTACATGGAATTTCCTACTTTTTACCTTGATTGACCACAACAGTATTTTTTTCCACCTTCAGTTGCATTTTTAGGAAATGAAAATCCATCATTCTGGCGCAAACAGCTGTGCCACGTATGCCAGCTGAAGAAAATCAGAAAAGGAAAGCAGATAAACGGAAATAAATAATAGCCAAGAAATCAAACTTACTATATTTCAGTTGGCACTAAAATCTTTTTATATATATTTTTAGTATGGAAATAATTCCCAAAAATACTTATGAAGAGAAACTGTTATGAAGTTCAGTTATGAAGAAAACTTCTACTGCAAAAATGTTTTGTGCAGTGTAAGTGAACTTTTGGTCAAAGAATCTGTCAATTTAATATCAGTTTCAAGTTTATGCCCTGAACAAATTTCCTGTCTGTTTATTTATTTTTACTTATCACTAATTCGGTTTGAGGCAACATTCAGTTGGCTGATAGTCAGCCACAGATCTGAAGCGAAAAGCCTTGAGGGAGATTGTGTCCATCTTCATAGAGACCACAGAGTAAGAGGTAAGCACCACTCTTGGCAAGATAAAAATTGCATGTACTGTCTGTTGTTAGAAACCTGATAGTCTGTCCTTATTACTGTGGTTAATGGGACATTAAACACTAATCTTAATACAAATATCCCTTATGTAATAATGACAATGTTATGAAGAAATGTAAGCTACTCCATCAAAAAATATTATCTTTGGACCTGTAATCATTAGTGGATCGACCAATAAACTCTTCCCAAAAGTGCGTGCACTACTCCACCCTTCCAAGACACACACACACACACACACATGATGTAACATTATGCAATGATTCTGTAATTGCTTTCTCTGGTCAGGGATGGGAGCAGGGATTGTGAACAACAGACATATAAAATGGGACAATATAACATATGTAAGAGACATAACTCCTTTTCCAATAAACAAACTAATTTTACTGCAGTTGTTTTTCAGATTTCATACTAAAAAATCACATTCATTGCAACAGTAACTCCAACATAAGAGATACAAGTGTCATCCACTTCAATAAACATTTTATGACAGTGGGTTTTCACAGTGGAATGTAAACCATTTCATTTTCTTAATGTGTATCTATGACAGCCCCATAACACTAAAATAATACCAGACACATTAATTTTCACAGGTGGTAAAATATGAAATAATTATCTAGGGTATTCACCATGGCCTATCCCTAGTATCCATCCTAGAAAATATAGGGTGGTGGCAGAGAACGTTTGGTTGTACAATCCTGTAGTTCTGGTGTGGTACTGGATTTGTGATATGTTTCTGAAAATATATCAAAGGTATACTGAATGAAATATTGAATACTTTTTGACAGAACATGGCAGTAATGAAAAGAACAAACATAAGTAGAGTATTATCACTACATGTGAAATTCGAAAAAATTATGTACGTTGTGATTAGTAACATCAATTTTGTATGTAGAGTACACACTCTGTTGCCAATGTGATCCAAAACAACCTCAAATGAAGTACCTATGAGTAAAAATTCCTGCACTTGAACAAATATTAAGTTCTCAAATGCTGAAGAACATATCCAGTTAATCTGATCACATATTACATCACACTGTAAATGGGAAGCTGGAGATAGTGGCGCTGGTGTTTAACAACAGTGATTTTTGTAGATGCATCTTCAAGGCATTAAGCATTCTCATCACAGCATCTACACAATATAAACGTTTACTAATGTGGTGTGACATAAATAAACAATCAAAATTTCAAAAGAGTAGCGATTTATTACACTCACTGCAAAATAAAGATTCACCCAAAATCAAGCAAACAAAATCCTCAAAATTTTACAAATAATTACAAAAATGAAAACTATTGGTGTCGTAATTTTCATGTGACCTACATATCTCAGATTGGGAAGACCTCAATACTAGTAGCTCTCAATACCAGGAACCAACTACTCTAAAACATGGTATTGCAAATTTCACTTCACCCACATAGCTCAAGCAAAGCCCAAGATACCACACTTTCACTTACTTTATCTAAATCAAGGTTCTCAGTACAACAAATCAAACAATTTTCACATGACTAATATCAGAAATATATCCTAACCAATGAGAATACAACAGTACCCATGATACCTACCAATAACAATCCAGCAATTACAAAACTCTAACAAGGAAATCCCGAAAATTCGTGAATACTTTCATCACCATCGATGTCAACATACACAAACAACTTTGCCCATTGCAACAAGCAATGAGCTACTCATAAATACCTGTATCTTCTTCACAACTGAAGGAAAGAGAAAAATATAAAATCTCTGACCACAAGATACACACAGCACTAATATTTCCAAACATAGAAAAGAATCCATCAGCCAAAATATGCAAATTCAAAGTAATTCACCAGAAAGCCAGCACAAATTCTTTAAATAGCAACCTGAAACGTTCAATACATTTCAAACAACTCACTGACAAACCTCCAGCACAAGAGAGCACCACCAAATACTACAACACACAATCTACAAATAGAAAGACTCAAAAACATCAAGGCTGACCATGACATTATGGGCCAAAGCAGATGGGTGTAGCACCTTAGCTTGTGCGAATAGCTTCATCTTAGCCTCAGGTAGGAAATTGTGATGAGGCAATGGCTGCCAATTGTTCAGAGTTTGCATCTTTTTGGTACCACCCAAAATGGCCAGTACTGTCTGCTTTGCACTTAGATCATTCTCACCATACTACCTCACAAACAGGGCTGACAGCATACTTTTATTCCATCTGCCCTACAGCATTTTCTTTCTAACCAGCGCAGCTAAGATCTAAAAATAGTCCATTCTAAACTGAAATTCTAATACTTAAATCCTAGGCCATTTACTCCCTAATAGTACTTATGAATAATAATAAAGAGTGAATGTACTAGACACTGATTTGATTTATGAATTTTCTGAATGTTCGGCGACACATTCATATGAATCGTTACCTGCTATTTGAGCACCTTGTTTTGCAAATGCATATTTCCCACAGTATTGCAGTTTTGTTGCATTTCTCCTCCTGTTTTTATCGAGTTTCATCACTACATACTTCAGTGATAAAAAATAAAGTTCTACTACTCCATTACTTAACATATCAATATGTTTAGATGATAGTTACCTTCGAAGAAGCCTTCCAACAGCCACAACAGTACTAAGTTGCATACAACACCCCTATGAAACTGAATCTGCCGTTTATAACGTTCATGAGTATAACACTACATGTGCAGCTTGAGTACATACGTCACAGTATCAAATAAATCCCGCACATTTATATTCTATGGGAAAATACGAAATGCTAACCACAATCATTTTAACCGATAAACTTACTTGCCTCCCAGAATACGATTGTATATTACATTTCCTGTTTTCTCTCCACTTTTCATCTCTTAGAAATCACAATAGCACAAAGCCTATTACTGAGTTAGGGTCGACAGAAACATCCGATCCCAGGTGTCGGCTTTGACCCGTGACATAAGAGTGTTGTGTTATGTGATGTCATGACGGCGCAGAGTTTGGTTTGTGAGTATGGCGTGTTTGTAGATGTCAGCGTGTTGTGGTTTGTTGTGCTCTCTGGTGGTATGTTCAAGGCTTTTGTTTGTGTGGTGAAATGGACTTAGTTTGATCTTGCTCATTATACAGAATTGTTTGAGTGCTGGCTGTGTTTGTAGTGGAATTTGTTTCAGTGAGTCAACAATTTACTGGTTTTGTGTGAAGGTAGATTTAGTATTGTTCGCTGTAGGTCGTGTGATAATTTTAGGAAATTAATCGGTTGTTGTTTTTGTTCAAGAATGGATATGAAGGATAAAATTAATAGTGCGTGTCTGTGGGAAATGATGGGAAACTCCACTTTGGAACTGATAAAGTTTTTGCAGCTGTTTGGTTTCATTGCCGAGATCGTGAAGTGCTCTATTTGTGGCAAAGAAAGGAAGGTGGCTAATGTCCTGGCATCTCGAACCAGGGACAGTTGTTATATGTGGTGTTGTCGAAAGGATGACATTTGGCGTTCCATACGGCATAGTTCCTGGTTCGAGAAGTCTAAGTTCGGCATGTACAAGATTGTACTGGTGACATTATTTTTGTTATAGATCCCCACACAGTTTTTGTGTTCAATAGACTGGTGTGCGTGAGAGGAGTGTGTCTGATTGGTTTTCTTTTTGCCGTGAAGTGTGTTCTGAGTTTATTAAGTACAGGGGTAAGTTGGGGAGGCATGGGGTTGTTGTGGAGGTGGATGAGTCGCAGTTTGGGAAAAGGAAGTATGGGAGGGGTAAGCCTGTGGTTGGTTTCTGGGTGTGGGGGGCTGTTGTTCCAGGGGGTGGGTGTTCTGAATGTGTTTTTAGGATTGTGGAAGGGAGGTCTAAGGTGGAATTAGTGGGGATAATTGAGGAGTACATACAACCGGGATCCACAGTAGTTTCAGATGCATTTTCTTCATATAGGGGGTTGGGTGAGAGGGGATTTAATCAATTAGTCATTAACCATAGCTTAGAGTTCAAAAATTATGAGACAGGGGCTTGTACAAATACAATAGGGGGAATGTGGGGGCGCTGTTAAGTCAGTTCTTGGGAGGGGGAAGTGGCGCTCTTCCAACCTTCAGTCTCATTTAGATGTGTACTGTTGGCGGAAGAGTGCCCTGAGGGCTATTGTGTTTTTTGGGTTTTTTTAAGGGCTGTTAGTAAAATGTATAGGCAAGAAGTGGTTAGTTAGGGTGGTTTGGGTAGGCGGGTGGGTGGGTGGGTGGCTGCGGCTCAGGGTGGGGTGGGTGGTTTATTTCATGTTAGAGTGTTTGTGAGGGGGTGGAGGGATGTTTTTGAGCTATATAGGTCAAGGGAAGCGTTTGATCCTAATTTATGGGTTCTGGAGCTGCTGTTGACCTATATAGGCCAAGGGAAGTGTTCGATCCCAATGTGTGGCTGTGAATTGGTATTGGGAGATGTTTTTGAGCTATATAGGTCAAGGGAAGTGTTTGATCCCAATTTATGGGATCGGGAGCTGCTGTTAAGCTATATAGGTCAAGGGTAGTGTCTGATTCCAGTTGATATCGTGTTTAGTGGAATTTGGGGAGTTTTGTGATGTCAGTTTTTTTGGCCGTTTTGCATGGTTTTGTATGGGGGTGGGTGTCTAATCTTTATATTTAGTTTCCCCCCCCCCCCCCCCCCAATTTCACGCATGTGTCCGTTAGTGTCACTAGGTTTTTTTTGGAACGTGTGTATGTTTGTTTTTTGATGCATTTTTGTCTTTATAATGTGTACGTAACGACTTTACATATGCCATATTCGAATCGTAGTATATGGTCGTTTCTGCCATATTCATGACGTCATGGGTCAAAGTAGATGGGTGGGATCGGATGCTTCCGTATTTCCCTGAGTTACTACAACAGTTCCACGCAACATTTACCACCTCAATGAAAACAATAACAAACACTGATCTAACTGTCCGCCAAAAATTTCGTCTTCAAATTTAATACTCACAACGCCTTCAACTGGAAGACTCTAGCGACAGCAAAACACCGGAATTGACATAGTTAAAAGAAGTTACCATATCCAGTTAATGTCGTTGCGACTAATAACTTTGAAGATAAAATTTTGGGTTGACACTTGACAGAAAGGTCTGTGTTTGTTATTGTTTTCGTCAAGGTGGCAGATGCTGCATGGAATTGTTGTTATAACTGAGTAATAGGCTTTGTGCTATTGTGGTTTGTAAGAGACGAAAAATGGAATGCAAAATTGTTGGAGAGAAAACAGGAATCATAATATGCATTCGCATTTCTGGGAGGCAAGTAAGTTTATCAGTCAAAATGATTTTAGTTAGCATAACGTATTTTCCCATAGAATATAAATGTATAAGCTTTATTTAATGCTGTGATGTATGTACTCAAGCTGCATGTGTAGTGTTGTACTCATGCACATTATAAATGACAGACTTAGTTTAATAGCTGTGTTGTATGCAACTTAGTACTGTTGTAGTGGCTGTTGGAAGGGTTCTTCAAAAGTAACCCTCATTTAAACATCTCAAGACGTTAATAAATTGAGTTTAACTTTATTTTTAGTCTCTCAAGTATATAGCAATGAAACTCGCTAAAAACAGGAAGAGAATGCAGCAAAATTGGAGATACTGTGGAAAATTTGCATTTGCAAAACAAGATGCAGAAATAGCAGAGAAGGATTTATATGAATGTCTCGCTGGACATTCAGAAAATTCGTAAATCAAATCAGTGACTAGTAAATTTATTATTAAACACATGTACCATTAGGGAGTAAATGGTTTTGGATGTAAGTATTAGAGCTTCAGTGTTAGAATGGACTATTTTTAGATCTTAGCTGCGCTGCTTAGAAAGAAAATGCTGTAGGACAGATGGAATAAACATATGCTGTCAGTCCTGTTTGTGGGCCAGTACAGTGAGAAAGATCCCCTAAGTGCAAAGCAGGCAGTATTGGCCTTTTTGGGTAGTACCGAAAAGATGCAAACTCTGAACAAATGTCCTACAGTAATTAAGCTTCATTCTGTCAATTTAGTTCTGTTTTCTTGCCAACTGGCAGTCATTGTCTCAACACTGTTTCCTACCTAACGTGATGTTATTCGCACAAGGTCAGGTGCTGATGTTACACCCATCTGCTTTGGTCCATGAGCCTTGATGTTTTTGAGTCTTTGTGTTTGTAGATTGTGTGTTGTAGTATTTTGTGGTGCTGTCTTGTGCTGGATGTCTGGCAGTGAGTTGTTTGACATGAATTGAATGTTTCAGGTTGCTAATGAAAGGATTTGTGCTGGCTTTCTGGTGAGGTACTTTGAATTTGCATATTTTGGGTAATGGATTCATTTTTATGTTTGGAAATATTAGTGACATGTGTTTCTTGTGGTTGGAGATATAATATTTTTCTCTTTCCTTCAATTGTGAAGAAGATACAGGTTTTTATAAGTAGCTCATTGCTTGTTGCAATGGGCAAAGTTGTTTGTGTATATTGATATCAATGGTGATGAAAGGTTTCATGAATTTTGGGGATTTCCTTGTTAGGATTTGGCAATTGTTGGATTGTTATTGGTAGGTATCACTGACATACCATCGTTGGTTAGGATACATTTCTGATATTAGTCATGTGAGCATGGTTTGGTGTGTTGTACTGAGAACTTTGGTTTAGATAGAGAATGTGAAAGTGTGGTATCTAGGGCTTTGCTTGAGCTATGTGGGTGAAATGAAATTTCATGGCTTTGTTGGAGCTATGTAGGTCAAGTGAAAATTGTGTTGAGTTTTTGAGTTCTGTATAGGTTACTGGTTCTGAGTACTTCATTTCAGATATAAACATCACACAAAATTTACAAAACCAAAAGTTTTCTTTTTTGTGTTAAATTGTGAGGATTTCATGTGCTTGATTTTTAGATGAATATTTGTTTTGTAGCAATGTCATTATTCTTACTATCATTTATTAAGCTTTCCCTCTTCATTTGGTTGTCCGTTTGGATTCATTCTGTTCACGTTCACAGTGTAATGATTGATGTCATGGTCGCCATGTTGTATGTGCTTGAAATAGTGTACACCACGTCGATGGCATTATTAGTCAAAATAGCCAGGTGGAGTCATGACTTTACACCACTCTACATCTTATAATAGAGAAGTGGATCACTTTATATAAACTGATTTTGTTCTTCAGATATAGTTTGTGTGCATTTTGATTAATTAAAAATAATGCTATGTTCCAAGGATCATCGGTCTGCTTCTATCAAAATGACGTAGATTACATTGGTTTTACACTTTTTGTCTTTTTTGTGTTTATGGCTACATACTGGTTATTTATAGATTACCAGCCAGCTTATTTCCTGAAAAGTAATGATAATGAACACATTGGACTCTGTCACTGTTCATGTTACTGTTACAGAATGTTTAGATCTACTTCTAAATTGCACAAGCAATAATTGTAGTCTTTTACACCACAAGTTTTCTGTTAAATATCCATATTTAGAGCAGAAGTTGCCACCAGAAGAGGCAATTTGAGTTCAGATTTAAGTTTGTGTAAAGGTTTACAGTAGCCAGTTACCTTCAGTTTTATTCTTCAGTTTCTATTTACCACGACCGATTTTCAGTTGACAAGTGATGTGTCATCAGATGGGACATATTTATTGCATATTTGCAGCATTCTTGTGGCTCATGTAGATATGGCAAGAGAACAGTTCATGCCTGGCCACAACTGCACAATTCTAACAAAGCTACAAACATCCAATAAATATGCACCATCTGCTGATAGTGATTCAAAACTGGTCTTGGCAAATAAAGATTGAAAAATAATACAAAAGGTGGCTGATAGCAGTAATTTCTGAAAAGTTAAAAAAATTTTTGGCACCTGTCAGATCATATTAGTGGGAAAATAATAGAAAAATTTGGTGTTGAACGTTTTCATGAACCTTTGGCCCACTTAGTGATAAACGATTATTATATTTTCTTCTAAGTTTGGTTAAAATAATCTCTTGGTTGACAGACAGCTATGGTGACACTGGGTTGTTTATTATATACATCATTCCACATACTTAGAATGAGCAAGAGCTGCACATGCAATGCAAATAGAACAAAACATATGTTCAGATTACTTTTATTGTTGTCGTTGTCAGCAGCAGTGGGAAGTACATGAGTGGGGAAGGTGGATAGGCAACAGCTGGCTCTCCCCTTCCTGTGCATTGTACTGTGCAAGGGAAAGCTGTGTGGTGCCTAAAAAAATCAGACATTATACTGGGCACATAGGTGTCAAGAAAGAACTGCAGTTGGCTGACTCCCAGCCTTTGCCACACTCACAGAGTTATTTTAGTCAAGGTGTAGTGTGGCTGTAAAAAATCAGTTCAAGCTGAACTGTGATCTGCACTATAAATACAAGACACAAAAATAACTATTGTGTAGACATTGCATCCTTACCTAGGGTTTAACAAAGTTGTGTACTATGGTATGAAGATATTTGAGCAGTTCACATCTAACATACAGTAAGTAATTAGTTATCTCAGCCATTTCAAAGGAAAATTTAAAACATATCTCATTAGTGACTCCTTCTACTGACTATCTTAGTGGAAGAATTTGACTCCTTCTTTAGATGGGTGGCAAGAACTGTGTTGTAAACTGTCCTGTGTAATTACTTATTTAGGTTACTGTTTTCTTTGAAAAATTAATTGATTAATGAAGTAAATATTAAGTTTGTGATAAGACAGCCTGCAGCTACCTAATATAACTAAAGTAGCAGCAGCTTTCTTTCTAATTCACTAGAAAACATTTAACCGGCACAAAAACAGAACTAATAGTAAGCAGTATTGTGATAGTTTCTTGTTAATATGGTGTACAGTTTAAGCAATGTTTGGTTGTCTTTTTTTAGTGTGAACCCTCACATGTTCCTTGGCCTTGTAGGTTCACCTTCATTATGGGATGTACAGAATGTGATGAATGAGTAGAAGTAGTCTCTATCCTTTTGAAATTGTGATGGTTTATTTATATCAAGCCACATTAGTAAATGTATATAATGTGAAGGTGCTGTTAGAATGCTTAATGCCTTGAACATGCACCTATATAATGACTGTCGATAAATCTGCAGCATCACTATTTTCAGCTGCCCACTTGCAATGTGAATGCAATACATTATCAGATTAGCTGATTATATGTTTCACCATTTGACAACTTGATATGTGCTCAAAAGTAGAAGTTTTTACTTCTAGGTACTTCTTTTGTGATTGATTTGCACCTCATTGATGACAGAGTGTTGTAATCAAGCCAATCTATGTACAAAATACATGTTACTGATCACTGCATTCTTAATTCTTTTCTAATTTGACATGTCTTTCTTCATTCTTGGCTCTACAGCTCGTGATGAGCCTTGGCTTCTTCTACAATTTCCTTCCATCTCTCTTTGCCAATACTCTCCAGTTTCTATAGCCCATCTTCCTAAGATCTTCGATTACTCCAACTTCCCATCTGGCTCTTAGCCGACCACGTCCTCTCTGCCCTCCTGGCTTTCCTTCTTTTTGCTACTTCTGTATCATTCAAGCGAACCACATGTCCCGCCCACCTCAGTCTGGACAATTTCACTACCCTTCTGATGGGCTGGTCTTTGTACATGGTATACAACTCATGGTTGTATCTCCTCCTCCATCTTCCTCTTTCACAGATTGGGCCCATAATTCGTCTAAGTACCTTTCTTTCAAATGCATCCAGTGTTTCAATATCTTTAGCTGTTAATGTCCAGGCTTCAGAGGCATATGTAAGCACTGGTCGTATAAGTGATTTATACATAGTTAATTTCGTGGTACGAATCAGTAGCCTTGAGGATAGAAGTCTTGTTATGGCAAAGTAGGCTCTGTTGGCCAGTATTAATCTCTGCTTAATTTCAAAGGAGGTATCATTTAGATGTGTAACTGTCAAGCCCAGATACTTGAAATGTTCAACTCTCTCAAATGTATAATTGCCCATTGTTATTACATTTGGCATATTTTCTCTATGTGCTTTTCCAGCTGCCATATATTTTGTTTTTTGTTCATTAATAATTAACCCCATGTTCCTACTGGCCTGTTCAAGAGCCGTAAATGTCTCTTCCACTGCTTTTTGGGTTCTTGCTATTATATCTATGTCATCTGCATAGGCCAGTATCTGCATCGATTTATAGAAGATTGTTCCTCTGTTCAGAAGGTTTGCGTTTCTCATCACCTTCTCCAGGGCGGCATTAAAGAGAAGGCATGCCAAAGCATCCCCTTGTCGCACTCCACTTTTAATACTCATTGTGTTGGACATCATTCCTCCTATTCTTACACTACCTTGTGTTTCGCTCGTTGTCATTCTCACCAGCCTTACCAACTTTCTACAGTTTCGCAGTTCATCTAGAGCTTGATATAACTGCTCTCTATTTATGCTATCATAAGCTGCTTTCAAATCTATAAAGAGGTGATGCGTGCCAACTCCGTATTCATTTGTTTTTTCCAAGATTTGTCTTACGGTGAATATTTGATCTATGGTTGACTTCCCAGGAAGGAACCCGCATTGGTACGGCCCCGTCTCCCTCTGTATGATTGGGAGTATTCTGTCGAATAGTATATTAGAGAGTATTTTATATCCCAAATTAAGTAGTGTGATCCCTCTGTAACTGCCACACTCCATGTTATCTCCTTTCTTATATATGGGACACATGATACCCTCTTTCCATTGTTGGGGTATTTTCTCCTCTTCCCATATTCTGGTGACCATTTTCAGAGGGCTTTGTTCCAGCTCTCTGCCTCCTTGCTTAAACAGTTCTGCTGGAATACCATCTGTCCCTGCCACCTTCTTGTTTTTTCAATTTCTTCATGGCAGTTTTCACTTCTATATTTGGTGGGGTAGTGTTGTTGTCTGGATCCTCTTCCCCATTCGTGTCTCTTGGGTTCTCTGGCATAGTTCTTCTAGGATTGAGGAGACTACCAAAGTACCTGCGCCATTTTTTTCATATTCCCTTCCCTTCACTTATTATATTCCCTGTCTCATTTTTTATTAAGCTTGTTTTGCTACCAAAAGTCTTCCGTCCGCATTCACCTCTCTATAGAATTTTCTTATTTCATTTTTGCTTCTCATGAGCTCCATTTCTTTGACACTTGCTTTCATCCATTCTCTTTTTTTTTTCTTTGGTGAGTCCTCTTTTCAATCCTCCATTTTTCTTTGTATTCTCCTACTATCCTCCTCGTACAGTGTGATCGCAGTGTCCTTCTATATGCTTTGTTCTTTGCTTCAGTTACTATTTCACATTCAGTGTCACACCATGATGGTCTTACTGCTCTTGTCCCAATTCCAAGTATCTCTCTTGCCAATGTCTTCACTGTCATTTTTATCGCTTCCCACTGATCTTTAATATTGTTATATTCTTCAGCATTTTCCAGAATCTGAGTTATCTTCTCCTGATGCTGTTCTCTTACTTCCACTGATTCTAAAGTTGTTATTTCATATTTCTGTGCCCTGGGTCAGTCTCTTTTCGCTGCATACCCATACCAGAAAATGATCTGTATCTATGATTGGGCCTCTGAGACTCCTCACGTCCAATAGGTCCAATTTGTGTCTCACATCTATCAACACATGGTCAATCTGGTTTATTGTGTTTCCATCGGATGAGTTTCATGTTCCCTTATGAATTTCTTTATGTGGGAACAGTGTTGATCCTATTACCATATTTCTAGATGCTACGAACAGTATAAGGCTGTTCCATTATCATTACGTGTTGCGTGTTTGCTGTGGGGGCCAATTATCGGTCTCTAAATCTGTTCTTTCCCCACCTGAGCGTTTAGATCTCCAGCTATTATTTTAATATCATGCCCTGGGCACTCATCATATACTCTTTCCAAAGATTCATAGAATACTTCTTTCTCTTCTTCTTCAGATTCTTCTTGTTGGCGCATTGGCATTAATTATGGAGTGGGTAAAGAATTTCCCCTTTATCCTGAGTGTTGATAATCTTGGACTAATGCTTTAATTGATGATGTACAACAAATACTGTCCCCAGCTGGTGATTTCTTTCACTGCAGCTATAGTATATATTCGTCTCTTTCTTTTCTAAAACTCCACTCCCTGTCCATTTAATTTCTTGTAGTGCTATTATACTTTGCTTCAGACTCATTATTTGATGCAGCATTACTTTCAGTGCTCCTGGTCGATATAGGCATCTCACATTCCAAGTACCAGTATATAGATCTGATCTACACCTTATAGTTCCTTCTTCCTAATTTTTCCTCCTTCATTTACTTGTATTCCATCCTCTTTGTCCTTTTCCATGCCAGGTCTGTCTTCCTTCATCCGTCCAACGTTACTTTGTAGAACTTTCGCAACATGTAGTGATGTTATTCTAATGATGTTTTCTAATTTGATATCTAGTGATGTTATTCTGCTTATGTTTGTTCTTTCCATACCGCCAGGTTCTATAAAATATTCTATAATTCATTCAATATACCTTTGATTTATTTTCAGAAACACATTGCAAAGCCAGTACCACAACAGAATGGCTACAGGATTGTGCAACCAAATGTTCTCTGCCACAACACTATATTTTCTGGGATGGTTACTAGGGATAGGCGAAAGAAAATACCCAAGATCATTATTTTTATTTTACCATCTGTGCCAAATTAATATGTCGGGTAATATATTAATGTTATGTCATGGTCTGTAGTAGTATCATAGATGTTCTGGGTTTGCAGTCAGATGAACTGCGGCGGGGTCAGGGATTTTCTCTGCCTCGTGATGGCTGGGTGTTGTGTGCTGTCCTTAGGTTAGTTCGGGTTAAGTAGTTCTAAGTTCTAGGGGACTGATGACCATAGATGTATTCCCATAGTGTTCAGATCCATTTTTTGTTACTGAACCAGTCTTTTGACTGCATAACTTCCAGCAATCTGAATTTTTATGGGATGAAGAAATACTGAATATTCATCTGTCCTAGGAACCTCGTCAGAGATTCACCATGTATATGTTTAGAATAAGGTATAATGAGCCACTTGTAACACATTCAGCCAATGATACACAGCTTTTTATTTGTCATGTATTCAGTTCTTTTTCCTTGATTCTTTCCACACATCACCTCTCCTCTGTTTGTAACTTCAGATTGATCAGTCCGTGAGAGTATGAAATGGGCTATGAAAATGAACCATCATTTACAACAGTTTCTTCTAGATATGTGCAGTTTGGTTTGACCTTTTGGATGCAACATGATCGTGAAGGAATAAAACAAGTAGGAGTAGCAACAGTTACGACCAGTGCTTGATTTGTAAAATAGAAAAGGTACTAGTACTGTGACTTACCAGAGGTATCAATATGGCGTAACATCACAAATAGAGGACTGGTTATAACAACAAAAGCAATTGTTTGGTTTTCCTTTGTCATCTCACAGCAATAAAAAAAGGAAGATTTATGTTTGACAGTATTATGAAAAGAATAGTTGCTACTCACCATACAGTGGGAGTCGCTGATTCACAGATAAGCACAACAAAACGACTGTCAAACACTGCTTTTGGCTACAGTAAGTCTTCATTAGATTTAGACTGCACACAACACACAAATGCAATGTGTGCTGATGTGGCCACATTCTATTTATTTATTTATTTATTTATTTATTTAGCATCCAGTAGATCACACATGTGATATAGGAATTGTCATTTGATTACACGTAACACATAACAACACATACACATAATAAATTGACAAACATATACAAACAGCAAACAAATTACATATACATAGTACATAAGTAGTGTACAAGAACTTATTACCCAAAAAACAAAAGTACATGCTCACGATAAACAATTTTAGATAATGAACTATGCCTTATACCCAAAACATGTTACGGATGTACACAAATTGTATTACAGATATTTAACAGATTTTTCCTAAGTATCATAATTACAAAGTTGAAAACATCATTTAATTAGTCTGAATTTTTAAAAAATAAGTAGGCTACAGGTTTCAATCCACAGTCTGAGACAGGTATTCATTTACACTATAGCAGCATTTTTCCATCAAGTATTTTTTTACTTCATGCTTGAAATTATTTTTGCCTTTCAATTCTTTAGTTTGAGATGGAAGTGCATTTAAAAGCTTTATTCCTAAGTGGCTAACATGTTTCTGACTTCTAGTTTTTGCTACATACGGAATGTGGAAGTCTTTACAATGCCTTGTATTGTGATCATGGTAGCTTGAGCTGGTTTGGAGATCGCAGTTATTTTTACTTATCATTTCCAGGCATTTAAAAATATATATTGATGGTATTGTAAGTATCTTTAGTTGTCTGAATAAGGGTCTTCAGTGAGTTTGTGGTGGGCTGTGTGTCATGATACGAATAACTCTTTTTTGCATAACAAAAATGTAATTTAGTCTTGACCTGGTTTTTCCCCGAAAACTTATGCCATAGCTTGCAACTGATTGGAAATAACTGAAATACACTGCTCTAATACATTCTTTGCTGCATACCTTGGATATTATTCTTAAGGCAAAACATGCTGAGCTAAGTTTCTGAGTAAGATATACACTGTGTTCATTCCAGTTTAAATCTTGGTCAATTCGCATTTCCAGAAACAGAAACTTTGTGGTGCACACTTTTTCTATTTGTTTGCTATCCAGCATAAGGCACATATTTTCCCCTTGACACTTGCTTCCATACTGTATAAGGTTTGTTTTCTTTGTATTTAATGTCAGCTTATGAATAAAACCATGACTGTATGTATGAGAGCGTTTTCTCTGCTGTAGTACACAATGATTCTTTTATGTTACTAATTATGATACTCGTGTCATCTGCAAATAGTAGAATTTTGGCTGAGCTGTCTGGAGCTTGTACATCATTGATATAAATTAGAAATAACAATGGGCCCAGAATGCTGCCCTGTGGAACACCTATTTCAATTTGTTTTGGTTCAGATATGAGTTTAAAATTGTGAAGATTGTTGGATGACCTCAGCTCAACAACTTGTGACCTGTTTTGCAGATAAGATTCAAACCATCTTGTAACAGTACCCCTGATGCCTATTGCTTCAAGTTTCTCTAATAATATCACATGGTTCACAGTATCGAAGGCTTTGGATAAATCTAGATTAATTCCAACAATCTGTTTATTTGACTCCAAATTTCTTACTATTTCTGTTGTGTAGTCCAATATGGCTGTTTCTGTATTGTGCCCTGCTCGTAAGCCATGTTGACTGTTATTTATTAGTTTATGTTTTTCTAGATATTTTGTAACCCTGATTTTCATAAATTCCTCAAGTATTTTGGAGGAGGCTGGGAGGAGAGATATAGGTCGATAATTTTCTATTTTATGTCTGTCACCATTTTTGTATAGAGGTATCACTTTGGAGATTTTAAGTTTGTCCGGAATATCACTTCACTAAGGGACAAGTTTGCTATGTGCACTGTAGGTTTGACAACACATGGAGCAATTTTCTTAATTATTGATACAGGCACATCATCCAACCCAGAGGACATTTTGGATTTCAAGCATTTAATGAATTTTAGAACTTAATGCTCGTCTGTTGGCATTGCCATCATGCTGGTATTTACCATTGGAGTTGTCACTGTTGGTTGCTGCTTAAATTTACTACTTAAAGTAAGGGGAATATTTACAAAATAATTGTTTACATAGTTTGCCATAGCATCTTTTTCTATGGGAATATTTTCATTATTTTTAAGATTGATTTCCTGTTCTTTAGTTTGACTCCCAGTTTTTTTAACCATTTTCCACACCATTCTGGACTTGTTACTAGCCTGTCTTATTAATCTATCATTACTTAATAATTTTGCTTTTGCTATTACTTTGCGGTAAGTCTTTTTGTATGTCCTCACATACTCAACAAACTGCTGATCATGACATGTTTTTAACTTTAAACTTCGTAATTTCATGGTTTCACTTGACTTTTTAATTCCGGGTTTAATCCAGGTCCCTTTGGATCCAGATGATCTATAACTCAAAAGCTTTTTTGGGAAACACATTTCAAAGTATGTCATAAAAGTGGAAGCAAATATATTGTAAGCATCATTTGTGTTTGTTTGTGCCAGGACCTCTGACCAAACTGCATTTTTAAAATTATTTTTGAACTGATTACAGTTTTCTGTAGAGAAAAATCATTTTTATTTTCCTCCTCCTTGGGAGTTGCAGTGAGATTAAAGGTTAGTGCATTATGATCTGATAATCCTATATACACATTTGTAACTGCAACTTCATGTGTGTCCACATTTGAGAAGATGTTATCTATTAGGCTTTCACTGGAATCTGTTGTTCTAATGGGAGCTGATATGTGGGGGAACATGTTGAAGCTTTTTAGTATGTCCAAAAACTTGTTTTTTACTGGACTCTGGACCAATAGATTAATATTAAGGTCACCACAAAGAATTATGGTAGAGTTCTCATTTGAGAAAATGTTGAGCATTTCTTCCAAATTCTAAAGAAAGACTTCAGTATCTCCAGATGGTGACCTGTATATTGCTGCAACAATTATTTTCTTCTTTAAACTATATAACTGAATGGCTATTGCCTCAAAATCCTTTTCTATGATTAATGGTTTAGCCTCGTATCTTAACTTAAATTTAAGCTTGAGATTTAGATAAATGCATACACCACCACCTTTGGCATTTTGCCTACAGTACTGACTGGCAAGTTTATATTGGCTTAAGTTTACGCTGTTTAGTTCATTGTCCCTGCACCAATGTTCTATAACACATAAACAATCAATATGGTCACTATTTGCTGCTACCTCACGTTCAAGGTACTTGTTTTTAAGACACTGAATGTTCAGACTCATAATTCTTAGCTGATTTGAACAATCCAACTGACCTGTGACTTTACACTCTGTTGATGCATTTTCTCTTACACTGTTACAAGATTCCATACCTTGTTGTAGATTCCTCTGCTTGCAAACATTTCCCTGTTTCCCTGTTATGTGCTGTTGTTCACTGTTTTGCCCCAGCAGAAATCCTGGCTTCTAAAGGGTGGCTGCCTTCTTCTGGTGTGATGACTGCTCCGATTTCCACTGCTGCTGCTGTGTGCTGTTGCAGTGAATGTCAGTGATTCTGGTTGCTTGGTTATTGATGTTGGAACTACTGTTTCTGATGTTGCTGTGACTGCTAATGATTCTGGTTGGTTGGTTTCTGTCGCTGTAACTATTGTAGCTCTGGCTGCCAAGGAAAGACTTTGAGCATCTAGTACTGCTGCTTGTGTGTGTGTGTGTGTGTGTGTGTGTGTGTGTGTGTGTGTGTGTGTGTGTGTGTGTGTGTGCGTGAGAGAGAGAGAGAGAGAGAGAGAGAGAGAGAGAGAGAGAGAGAGAGATTCTTATGAATGGCTGTTTGGCCAAAAGCTTTGTGTGACAGTCTTTTTATTGTATGTATCTATAACTCAGCACCTCCATTATGGATCTACATCTGCATCTGCATCTACATCTACATCCATACTCCGCAAGCCACCTGAGGTGTGTAGCAGAGGGTACCTTGAGTATCTCTATCGGTTCTCACTTCTATTCCAGTCTCGTATTGTTCGTGGAAAGAAGGATTGTCGGTATGCTTCTGTGTGGGCTCTAATCTCTCTGATTTTATCCTCATCATATCTTCGCAAGATATATGTAGGAGGGAGCAATATACTGCTTGACTCTTCAGTGAAGGTATGTTCTCAAAACTTTAACAAAAGCCCGTTCCTAGCTAATTAGCGTCTCTCCTGCAGAGTTTTCCACTGGAGTTTATCTATCATCTCCATAATGCTTTTGCAATTACTAAATGATCCTGTAACGAAGTGCGCTGCTCTCCGCTGGATCTTCTCTCTCTCTTCTATCGACCCTATCTGGTACGGATCCCACACTGCTGAGCAGTACTCAAGCGGTGGGCGAACAAGCATACTGTAACCTACTTCCTTTGTTTTCAGATTGCATTTCCTTAGGATTCTTCCAATGAATCTCAGTCTGGCATATGCTTTACCAACGATTAATGTTATATGATCATTCCATTATAAATCACTCCTAATGCGTACTCCCAGATAATTTATGGAATTAACTGCTTCCAGTTGCTGACCTTCTATATTTTAGCTAAATGATAAAGGATCTTTCTTTCTATGTATTCACAGCACATTACACTTGTCTACATTGAGATTCAATTCCCATTCCCTGCACCATGCGTCAACTTGCTGCAGATCCTCCTGCATTTCAGTACAATTTTCCATTGTTACAACCTCTCGATATACCACAGCATCATCCGCAAAAAGCCTCAGTGAACTTCCGATGTCATCCGCAAGGTCATTTATGTATATTGTGAAAAGCAATGGTCCTATGACACTCCCCTGTGGCACACCTAAAATCACTCTTACTTCGGAAGACTTCTCTCCATTGAGAATGACATGCTGCGTTCTGTTATCTAGGAACTCTTCAATCCCATCACACAATCGGTCTGATGGTCCATATGCTCTTACTTTGTTCATTAAACGACTGTGGGGAACTGTATGGAATGCCTTGCGGAAGTCAAGAAACACGGCATCTACCTGGGAACCCGTGTCTATGGCCCTCTGTGTCTTGTGGACGAATAGAGTGAGCTGGATTTCACACAACCGTCTTTTTTGAAACCCATGCTGAATCCTACAGAGTAGATTTCTAGTCTCCAGAAAAGTCATTGTACTCGAACATAATACGTGTTCCAAAATTCTACAACTGATCGACGTTAGATATATAGGTCTATAGTTGTGTACATCTGTTCGACATCCCTTCTTCAAAACAGAGGTGACATGTGCCCTTTTCCAATCCTTTGGGACAGCATGCTCTTCTAGAGACCTACGGTACACTGTTGCAAGAATGGGGGCAAGTTCCTTCACGTGCTCTGTGTAAAATCGAACTGGTATCCCATCAGGTCCAGCGGCCTTTCCTCTTTGGATTTGTTATAACGTCCACCGTCGTGCCATCTCCTTGTAAGACAATCAGTAGAAGGAGTCACTAATGATATATGTTTTAAATTTTCCTTTGAATTATGTCCTTGTTCCCCCCAAAGAAACTGATAAATGAAATTGATCTTATGAATTTTTGTGTGGTGGAGGGGGGAGGGTGGAAACAGAGGGTATGGTTTGCACTGCTCACATGGAAAAATCTCTCTTAGCATGTGTTAATTAAGAAATCCCAACCTCATCATGGATCTGCCATTATAGATTTATCATTGAGTCAACATAGCAGAATTAATATATTCATCTTTTTTGTCGTAATCTATTTGGATACACTGATGCAAAACTTCAGAAAGAGTACACAAGATAAAAGCTCCATGTATAAGGGGCTGTCAAATGAAAATAAGACTGATGGAAAAAGTAAGTAAAATGTTTAGTATTACAAAAGTAATCACCATATCTGTGAATACATTTATGCCACTGTGAGACAAGATGGTCAATCACTCCATGGAAAAATGTTTGCGGTTATCTATGAAACCATAATTGTACCCATGTGTGCACCTCTTGGTGTGAACTAACGAATGGCCAAGAATGTTTTTTTAGGGCTCCAAAAATATGGAAATCACACGAGGAGAGACTGGGATGCTATGGAGGTTGTGTGAAGGCCTCCCAGACAAAACTGCGGCACAGTTTAAGCAACCTGGCAATAAAGTGCCTGCCAAGATTGTACAGAGTATGCTGTAGAAGTTTCGCTGGGAAACACACATTATCCATAAAGTCCCAATCTGTCCTCATGTGATTTCCATATTTTTAGAGCCCTGAAGAAAGGTATTCATGGCTGTCCCTTTGGTTCAGATAAAGAGGTACGTGCCTGGCAACTGCAAACATTTTTCCACCAAGGCATTGACCGTTGTAAATGTGTTAACAACTATGGCAAGTATTTCTGTATTAATGAATAGTTTACTTACTTTTTTCCCATCTTTTTCGTATTAATCTCACTGCCCTTGAAAGCTACTCTATCTTACGTTTGCTTTTGTAGATCTGTGTTCTATGTACACAAGTGCTCTATTACTGTTTCACAGCATTTTATTTTTTTTAATACTGTGTTCACTTCAAACTTGCAGCTGTGTGCTGGATTAAATATATCCCAAATCTGGTAGAAGAGGGCACCAGAATACAAGCTTCTAGTGTACAGATGAGGAACTTGAAACTTAGCAAGTTCGAGTAAAAAGTTGTATTTAGGTAATGTATCAGTAAAATTAATTATTCATCAATTTATCTGAGTTCTGCTAATGCCAATGGTATAGTTAATTTTTCACTGTACATGTTCTTTTAAGAGAAATATTTAATTTGCTTTATTGAGAAGCCATATGCTCAGGAACATATTGTGAGCTAGCAGTTGAATATTACAAGAATGACAAATTATTTGAAAGCACTCATTTCACTCTATCAGTAAATATCTTGTTATTTGTGAAAAGTCATTAACTAAAATGTTGTTCGCATTTAAAGTTTCCATACCCAGAAAATAATATTATTTGGACCTTTAAGTATGTTTACAAAATCATAGCTGTAATAATTTCTTGCTGTAATTTTTCTGAACTAGAAAATAGCTTTGGTTATCAGAGTAATTTGACAATTAAGAAAGGAAGAACACTATCTTGTTAAATGTACAAGTGGGTAAGTAAATTCTCATGGAAGTGCACATGGTATGAATAAAGTAATCCACCAACTTTATTATTTGCCAATCATCTATCACATACATAAACCAAATTATTATTTTCTTCCCCATAATGTCATTGCCACTAATTTCGAAATTGCTCTCTTTATATAGCAACAGGAATTCAGGTCCTAGTAAAAGATACAGGAACTTCTGCACGGCAGAGTCACAACTAGCTACTTTCACCTTAATATCTCGATGTGAACATTCATAGAGTTCACTTGAACATTCCACATTCCAATGTCAGTCACTAATTTGAGCAGATCTTACTTTTACAGTCACTCAGTGTGATTATTTAATGAACTTGTTTGGAAAATCTGTCTAGTCGTCCGCATAACTTCTTTGTATTAAAGTGTTAGTAAAGTTTTGGAGACAAAGTTCTTTGAAATGTTATTTTCTGAAGATTTACTTTTTTGTAGATTTGGATGATGACTTCGCCACGGAAAGAACCTGCCACTGTTTAGGGTTCATAAAGTGTAGTAGTTGACTTGGTTTATTTGAATTATAAAAATAGTTGATAGCAGAAGTTAATCATCATTGTGTGTTTTGGCACCAAGAAATGTGAAGTAATCTCAAGTTTAAATCAATGACATCATGTCCATCACTGAAATATCAGATTACAATTTCAACCAATTTCAGAGAATGAGACTTCTGAAGTTTAGCATTACGAAAGAATACCAGCTATTTAACCAGGTCAGTAATGCTACGTAGTATGTTTAGCTTTTCACTGGGCAACTGAGAATACCTAATGACGATGAAGAGCTTCCTAAGGATGCTTTAAACATAAAATGTGCCTACCCATACAACTGAGTATGAGAGCAGTGCACATTAAAAAAAAGCATTTTGTAAGGAACTTCCTTTCCAACTGAAAAAACAGGGTGCCCATAACTGCAATACTAAGTTCTATACTGTACAGTGCACTCATTGACACAGCGAGCGAGCAAGTGAGTGAGCGAGCATGCTGGGACATACTAGACACAGGATAATGAGCTGCTAATTGCAGCATCTGCAGGCTATGCTGGGACTGTGGGGGAAGTGGAGTAAAGTAGAGAAGGTAAAAGGATTCTGCCACTGCGCCGGTGGGATAGACGGTTGTGTAGGGCTCGAGTGGAAGGAGTGTAGGTTGAGATCAGGCAGTGGTGTGGGTGGAAAGAGTCCAGTCAGTGAAGCAGTCATTGACTTCGGGCATATCATGTTCGGTGGCATGCTCAGCAAATGGGTGATCCAGTTGTCCTTGGCCAGTTTGGCACTGGCCATTCATGTGGGCACACAACTTGGCAGTGGTCTTGACATGTAGAATGACTGAAAGTGGTTGCAGATAACTTGGTAGATCACGACTGCTTTCACATTTGTCCCTGCCTTTGATGGGATGGGAGATGCCTGGGACAGGACTGGAGCATGTTGTCATATGGTTCAGGTTTTGCATCTATTACAGATAAGCCCCATGGGACAATTGGTGTGTGTGTGTGTGGGGGGGGGGGGGGGGAGGGAGGGATATTTTTCAATTCAGGACATGATGAGACGTAGTCGAAACCCTGTCATTCTCTGAAGCATTGTTAATGAAACCTGATGATGACAGAAAAATTATTATGAACTATCATTAATGCAATACAAATCATCCATTTTAAGGAAACTAAAGAGTTTGGGCAGAGAGCCAAAACTCTTTGCCTTTACAAATGTCTGCTTGTGTCTGTGTATGTGCGGATGTATATGTGTGGATGGATATGTGTGTGTGTGTGTGTGTGTGCGAGTGTATACCTGTCTGTTTTTCCACATAAAGTAAGTCTTTCTGCTCCCGGGATTGGAATGACTCCTTACCCTCTCCCTTACGATAATTTTCTTGTAAGTTAATTTTTTCCATAAAACTTTAACTATGTTAATGACAAGTTGGAGTGCTAGTCTTTACAATGAGTGGTATCATCTTTAACAAATCTATTTATTAGCTCAAAATATTTTCACTGCTTTTTACTATAGTAAAATTTTTAAATCAGACATAACTTGTAATTAACATGGTTTTAAACAAAACTAATTGTATTTTTGCTGTCAGATACTGAGACTACAACTGTAACAATGAAATCTGACCTAAATAACAAATGGGCAGATTTATGCCTACATCACATACAAATATTACTGAAAATCAGAACCAAAAGACGCCCAAGGTCAGAAAAGAGAGAAAAAAATTACTGGCAGTAGTTGCGGTGTAATTAGTGCAGGTGGCGGAAGCCAGCTCGATCTGCCACAGTATGCCACGATCATCCCCTGTGATATGTTCAGTTGTAGCTTACCTTCACTGAGCCAGTGTTTATTAACACACAATGTAGTCTTATTGTTTACACCTAATAGACTACTAAGATTACAAATTTCATTTTTAATGACCTGACATTTATATACCAGAATAATCATGAGTCATCACCACAAAATGGTAAAGGTGGATTCTTAGTCAGCAGCTCATCATTGTCTTCACTTTATACACAGTCTTCTATTGAGAGGAGATTGCATACATACAACAGCAGATACCTCCTTGATTGCACTGAATGCAGATGCTCCCGATAAAGCAATTTGCTCAGAACTACCCATATAAAAACCACAGTTCCTTTCTTGTTCTGGCAGACTCTCATACAATGACTTCTTTCTTTTCATTCAAATTCTGTGTATTTGTTTTATGCAATGTCGTACTAATATAATTGAACATTTGTAATACTGTTCTATGAAAGAAAAGTAATTTTCCTTTTTCATGGGTTTGTCCATGTGTTTGTAGCAGTATCAGTAAATATGAAAAGACGCAACATCACAATACACCGCCCTGCAGCCTACAGATAAGTTAACAAACAGAATTAGGAGATATGAGGACAATAAAAGCAGGCGATAAAATGGGGACTGTTATAAACTGAAACATGGAGAAAAAGATGTGAAGAAAAGATAAAAGCAAACAGTCGGCGATGCTGATTAAAACACATAGTAAATAGACAAGCACAACTTAAAAAAAACATGGCGACAGTCTGGTTTCTGTTTTCACGAGATAAAAAACACAACTAGCGACAGAATGGTGGCTGTTCACAACACTGTCAGGGGACACACAACACTGAACACTCAGTTGAAACAGCACTATAGAGGCGACACGACATCAGATGGAGGGAGGGAGGAACCAGACCAATGAGGGGGGAAGCGGGAGGAGAGGAAAAAAAGAGGGGAGCCAATGGAGGGAGGGGACATAGAAAAAAGGGGGGCTGGGTGGACGGAAGAAGTGGGAAAGGCAGTGGAGGGGAGAGCAAAAGGGGTCAGGGGAGAGAAGGGAATCAAGAGCAAGGGCGGGCAGGGGAAAAACAGGATGGAAGGATGGGAAGAGGGAGGGTAGGCAGGGAAAAAAACAGGATGGAAGGACGGGGAGGGGAAACCCGGGAAAAGGATAGAGGAAGGGAGGGGGAGGTGAGGATCAGGGTTGATAGGAGGGATAAATGGAGGGAGAGAGGTCATCATCTGGGAGCGGGAGTTGGTGGAAGCCACTTTGGGAAAGTAGATTAAGGGTGCAGAGGCGGAGGGTAGGGGGGACACAATGGTGAAGGTGCGGGAGAAGGCAAGGGTTGGAGAGGAGAAGGGCAACCAGGGAATGAGGGATATCAAGTTTGCGGGAGGTGTAAAGGATCCAGATATATTCGAGGAAAATGAGCAGATGGGGGAAAGCAATCAGGTCATAGAGGATCCACGTGGGGACAGGAGGTGTATATGGATGAGACAGAGTGCATCGCACTCAAGGATCTGGAGGGACTCGTAGAATTTGGGGGGGAGGGGGGGGGGGATATCCAGGTGGGACTGGAATAAGAGAGGATACAATGAATTTCAGTAGTTGCAAGGGCAACAGTCTGGATGATTGACTGAAAGCAAGGGGAAACAACAGCCGTAATTTTCCTGAGGGCATGCAGCTTTACTGTATGAGGGGGGAAGCGGGAGGAGAGGAAAAAAAGAGGGGAGCCAATGGAGGGAGGGGACATAGAAAAAGGGGGGCTGGGTGGACGCAAGAAGTGGGAAAGGCAGTGGAGGTAAAATAGTCCCATATTCGGATCTCCGGGCGGGGACTACCCAAGAGGATGTCGTTATCAGGAGAAAGAAAACTGGCATTCTACGGATCGGAGCGTGGAATGTCAGATCCCTTAACTGGGCAGGTAGGTTAGAAAATTTAAAAAGGGAAATGGATAGGTTAAAGTTAGATATAGTGGGAATTAGTGAAGTTCGGTGGCAGGAGGAACAAGACTTCTGGTCAGGTGACTACAGGGTTATAAACAAAAAGTCAAATAGGGTAATGCAGGAGTAGGTTTAATAATGAATAGGAAAATAGGAATGCAGGTAAGCTACTACAAACAGCATAGTGAACGCATTATTGTGGCCAAGATAGATACAAAGCCCACACCTACTACAGTAGTACAAGTTTATGTGCCAACTAGCTCTACAGATGCTGAAGAAATTGAAGAAATGTATGATGAAATAAAAGAAATTATTCAGATAGTAAAGGGAGACATAATTTAATAGTCATGGGTGACTGGAATTCGAGTGTAGGAAAAGGGAGAGAAGGAAACGTTGTAAGTGAATATGCATTGGGGCTAAGAAATGAAAGAGGAAGCCGCCTGGTAGAATATTGCACAGAGCACAACTTAATCATAGCTAACACCTGGTTTAAGAATCATGATAGAAGGTTGTATACATGGAAGAACCCTGGAGATACTAAAAGGTATCAGATAGATTATATAATGGTAAGACAGAGATTTAGGAACCAGGTTTTAAATTGTAAGACATTTCCAGGGGCAGATGTGGACTCTGACCACAATCTATTGGTTATGACCTGTAGATTAAAACTGAAGAAACTGCAAAAAGGTGGGAATTTAAGGAGATGGGACATGGATAAACTGAAAGAACCAGAGGTTGTACAGGGTTTCAGGGAGAGCATAAGGGAATGACTGACAGGAATGGGGGAAAGAAATACAGTAGAAGAAGAATGGGTAGCTTTGAGGGATGAAATAGTGAAGGCAGCAGAGGGTCAAGTGGGTAAAAAGATGAGGGCTAGTAGAAATCCTTGGGTAACAGAAGAAATATTGAATTTAATTGATGAAAGGAGAAAATATAAAAATGCAGTAAATGAAGCAGGCAAAAAGGAATACAAACGTCTCAAAAATGAGATCGACAGGAAGTGCAAAATGGCTAAGCAGGGATGGCTAGAGGACAAATGTAAGGATGTAGAGGCTTATCTCACTAGGGGTAAGATAGATACTGCCTACAGGAAAATTAAAGAGACCTTTGGAGATAAGAGAACCACTTGTATGAACATCAAGAGCTCAGATGGAAACCCAGTTCTAAGCAAAGAACGGAAAGCAGAAAGGTGGAGGGAGTATATAGAGGGTCTATACAAGGTCGATGTACTTGAGGGCAATATTATGGAAATGGAAGATGATGTAGATGAAGATGAAATGGGAGATACGATACTGCGTGAAGAGTTTGACAGAGCACTGAAAGACCTGAGTCAAAACAAGGCCCCCAGAGTAGACAACATTCCATTAGAACTACTGACAGCCTTGGGAGAGCCAGTCCTGACAAAAATCTACCATACGGTAAGCAAGATGTATGAGACAGGCGAAATACTATCAGACTTCAAGAAGAATATAATAATTCCAATCCCAAAGAAAGCAGGTGTTGACAGATGTGAAAATTACCGAACAATCAGTTTAATAAGCCACAGCTGCAAAATACTGACACGAATTCTTTACAGACGAACGGCAAACATAGTAGAAGCCGACCTCGGGGAAGATCAGTTTGGATTTCATAGAAATACTGGAACACGTGAGGCAATACTGACCTTATGACTTATCTTAGAAGAAAGATTAAGGAAAGGCAAACCTACGTTTCTAGCATTTGTAGACTTAGAGAAAACTTTTGACAATGTTGACTGGAATACTCTCTTTCAAATTCTAAAGGTGGCAGGGGTAAAATACAGGGAGCGAAATGCTATTTACAATTTGTACAGAAACCAGATGGCAGTTATAAGAGTCGAGGGACATGAAAGGGAAGCAGTGGTTGGGAAGGGAGTAAGACAGGGTTGTAGCTTCTCCCCGATGTTATTCAATCTGTATATTGAGCAAGCCATAAAGGAAACAAAAGAAAAGTTCGGAGTAGGTATTAAAATCCATGGAGAAGAAATAAAAACTTTGAGGTTCGCCGATGACATTGTAATTCTGTCAGAGACAGCAAAGGACTTGGAAGAGCAGTTGAACGGTATGGATGGTGTCTTGAAAGGAGGATATAAGATGAACATCAACAAAAGAAAAACGAGGATAATGGAATGTAGTCGAATTAAGTCGGGTGATGTTGAGGGTATTAGATTAGGAAATGAGACACTTAAATTAGTAAAGGAGTTTCTGAAGAAGAGAAGTTTGTTAACATCGAGTATAGATTTAAGTGTCAGGAAGTCGTTTCTGAAAGTATTTGTATGGAGTGAAACATGGACGATAAATAGTTTGGACAAGAAGTGAATAGAAGCTTTCGAAATGTGGTGCTACAGAAGAATGCTGAAGATTAGATGGGTAGATCACATAACTAATGAGGAGGTACTGAATAGGATTGGGGAGAAGAGGAGTTTGTGGCTCAACTTGACTAGAAGAAGGGATCGGTTGGTAGGACATGTTCTGAGGCATCAAGGGATCACCAATTTAGTATTGGAGGGCAGGGTGGAGGGCAAAAATCGTAGAGGGAGACCAAGAGATGAATACACTAAGCAGAGTCAGAAGGATGTAGGTTGCAGTAGGTACTGGGAGATGAAGAAGCTCGCACAGGATAGAGTAGCATGGAGAGCTACATCAAACCAGTCTCAGGACTGAAGACCACAAAAACAACAACACAATGAATTAAGGAATTCTAGGCGTGGAGGATGGTAGCGGGGTTCAAACCCCATGTCCAGCCAGAAAGGATTTGAATGTGTCAGAGGCGGTTGTGAGCTTTCTATTGGATTTTTTTTTTTAATTTTTTTAATCAATGCGTCACCACAAGTGTTGCTGAGTGTGAAGAATTCTCTTTGCAAATAATTAATAAACTTCAGCACTTATACCAACTTTGTTAACAAACTATAAGTAAGCAATAAACATAGATAAAGTTTCTAATTGTGACATCAAATAAAAGGTTCTCCATTGCTTGCACTGGTGCTTGGTGTCACTAACCGACGTGAGCTCGACACGATGCCGGGAAAAATATGGCGATCCTTTTACCACCTGTCTCCTGTCACCATCTGATCTGCAGTGGCTGATAGAGCAGCATCCTTGGCTTACATTTCAGCAAGATAATGCCCATCTCCACACAGCGACACTTTCTACTGCTTGTCTTCATGCTTAAAAACCCTTCCTTGTCCAGTGAGGTCACAGGATCGCTCCTCATCTGAAAACATATGTAACATTATTGGTGATGCCAACTGGACAGTATATGGCTCAACATCCCTCAAGAGGACATCCAACAAATCTATCAATCAATGCAAAGCCAAATAACAGCTTATATAAGGACCAATGGCGCATCAACACATTACTGACTTGCTCCTTTTGTGAAGCTCTTTCTCTTGAATAAGTCGTCCAAATTTTTCTGCATTTGTGATCATTTGGTTGACTGTACATGTATATAACATTCATCAATTTCGGCCCCTTGTGGACAATTTCTTCAAGGTGAGTTGTTTTTTTTCTATCTTAGAGGTTTTTCCCCATGTGGGAATCATGAATTGTGCAAGTATAAGGGTTGTGACTATGTGACACGTGTAAGTTTCGATTGATACTGAAAGTGTGCTCAGGTAGTTGCAGTTCTTAAGGTGAGCGCTTGTGGTAAGCAACAAATCTGGGTTTGAATCCCGGACTGGCACAAATTTTCTTCTGGTCCAAATGGCTGATGTCAATATAGTGTCTCAGTACATGAAGTTATTTTGTAACATTTCGGAAGTATTCATAGCTAGCTGTATCATTCAGCAACAAGAAATGCTTTTTTTTGTTATCACATTTTATATCCTCTTCACTTCAGCCAGAATCAGTTATTTTGCCACCTAATTTGGTAAAGGCGTATACTACTTCAGTGTGTCATTTTCTAGTCTAATTCCCTCAGCATCAGCTGGTTTGTTTCAACTACATAGCTGTACCCTAGTTTTATTTTTGTCACTGTTCTTCATATGACCGCTTTTCAACACACTGTTCATTCCATTCAACTGCTCTTCATAGCCTTTTGCTGTCTCTGAGAGAACTACAATATCATTAGAAAACCTCAAAGCCTTTGTTGTTTGTCCCAGAACTTTAATTTCCCTCACAAATTTCTCCTTGATTTCCTTTACTCCATACTCAATGTACAGCCTGAGTAACACCAGTGGTACACTACAACCCAGTTTTCTCCACTTACTCACTGCTTTCCTTTCACATTCTGTGACTCTTGCAACTGCAGTCTTGTTTCTGTACCAGTCTTGAATAATTGTTCACTCCATTTTCTAAAAATCTGTGATACCTTCAAACTTCAAAGAGTGTATATAAGTAAAAATTGTTACAATCTCTTTCTAAATCAGCCAATGCTATGAGAAGAAGAGCATAATATGTTATTTCTCAAGACAACAAATCTCTTGTGAACATTTACTAATTGTACACAGCCAAATGTGGTATCACTAGAAAGAGTTTTATTTGGCACTGCATACCATTTTGTGCCATGACTTACTATTTTTTGAAAATTTTAATAAAAAAGACACTTTTAGCTATTGTAGGCAAAAGGGCGTCATGGATGTCCAGGTTCATACCTCTAATTTACGAAGTTAATTCATTAATCACAAATAAGAGATGGTCTTTCTATACAATGTTATCACAAATGCCTTTTTATTTGTTTTAAAGTGCTTATTAACTGGATAATTTGTACACAGCATTGTCATAAACGTTAACTATGACCACTAAGGTAGTCCATTATCTCTGGCCATCATGCAAGTTGACATTTCTAAACAAATATACTTTCCGAATAGCTAAATATATTTGTCATTTGTGCCTTGAATTGTAATTTACGTATTGCTCCTATGGTCTAATGTGCTTACTGTAGTTGAAAATGTTTGTCAACTTAAAGTTTCGGGTTGTGTAGCCCTACTGCCAACCTCCATGGGGTCTATGGCAGAGGGTATGTCCCACTGTAGCAGTTAATAGGGTTACTTCCTGTTTCATTCTCGAATGGAGCATGGGAATAATCATTGTTTGACACACTCACAATCCCTGCATGAGCAATACATGGGGGGGGGGGGGGGGTGTAGCATATTTCTAGAGTAATCATTTATAGCTTTTTCTCAGAACTTTCACAGATTTTCTTGGGGTAGTTTATGTCTGTCTTCAAGAGTTTGCCATTTCAGTTCCTTTAGTGTGTATATGACACTCTCCCATGAATTAAACAAATTTGTGGTCACAGATGCTGCCCTTCTCTGTATAAGTTCAGTATATAAGTATATCTAGTATAGGTACACATGCTTGACCAGTAATCTAAGATGGGTCGCATAATTGATTTATAAGCAATCTCTTTAGTATACTTGTTACACTTCAAGCATTCCAAGTACAAAACACATTTTAGAAAACACAGAAACGTATATACAAGGCTGTACGATAAATTCACAATTAGTATTTCCCATTATTCAGTTCATTTTCAGACATGTTTCTCTTCATTCCCACAACAACCCATATCCCAGCAACTACACTTACTCCAGATGCTGTCATTATTTGAAACTGTAAACGTGGAAGAGCATCACATGACTCATCTGGTACCTTGAAGAAATGCAATTCCACATTTGAATTGGAATGTTGGAATATCCCACATCTTCAAGATACTAAAATTTTCAGACGATACAATACATTTTCCATGTATTAATATTATGCTAAAATTTTCTTTTTCTACTCCGTTAAGATGAATGTGGAGGGATTAAGGCTAATGCTCTGCAGCAAATCCTAATATGTTTGCTTAACATTTTGATAAAATGGCCTTTCTGTATATATTGCAATAAATGCACATAAATCACTACATAACTCAGATATTATTCTATGTCTTAATATTATGCTTAAATTATGTTTTTCTGCTCCATTAAAATGAATGTGGAGGAATGAATGCCAATGCTCTGCCAGTAATCCTAATATATTTTCTGGATGTTCTGTTAAAATTTATGAATTGAACATATGGCCTTTCTGAATATATTGTAATAAATGCACATAACTCAGTTCATAACTCAGAGTTTCTTGCCAATAGAAGCAAAAATCGTACAAATTATGGCTAGTTCCCAGTGTCTTTGGCGTTATACTCTACTCATGGTTCATTCTTTGACTTATCGTCAGTTGTATACATTAGATTAGAAACTCTTGATGATTCCTTCTTTTGGTAGGAATGGTACAAATCGCCTTAGATGGTATGTTCTTCTCATTTATGGGTACATGACCCCAATTGGGATTGGTGGAACTCCAGTCTAATCAGACAGTTGGAATGTGTGATCTTCAGATGCATCAATGAAAGGGCTAACTTGTGAACAACAGAATTGCACAAATTGTGTTACCTGGCAGTGCTGTTAGTTATTTCTGTGTGAAGCCCTTCCTTTACTTTCAACAGAAATATTATTTTTTCTGTAGAATTTTGGCCACCATTCCTTAAACGTTAGCACCTCTCCTGTTTTTGATATTTTCATTTCAAAATTCATCTTTTTGTGGGAGTCAATTATTGATTCTGCATCTTTCTTCACAAAATATATCCTATCCATCTTCCTAATTTTCCCCTTTATCTGTTGAAATCTCTATCACGTGCAAGGTAGCACTACCCTCCTGTTGGAAAGTAATGGGTGATGAATTGAAACCTTCACTCTGCCACAAGCATTAAACAAACCTCACCAGTGCATGGTTTTTATTTTTGCCTCCAAAACAGGCTTCATCAGAGCTTTTTCGTGATAGAGGTAACATATGGCCATTGCACTCTGTAACTCGTGCACATTAAAGATATTTAATGATATCTGACCCAAGTTAAATGGAAATTGAATTGGTACTTGAGGTAATTGCAAATTCTGCATACAATCAAACGAGAGGCCTGCAATGCTAGAATCAGTGTCAGTTTTTACTGTAACTGTGTGTAATTTCTTGAAGAATTAATCACCACACCTCTTGTGCACTATTAACTCAGCTATTGCTGCCCTTTTACCAGCATCATTCAGAGATGGACTTTTGATTTTTATCCAAATCTCTTCACATGTACTGCTCGTATACACCTGTGGTTCCCCAGATTTTAAATTAAAGTGGAAAGTTTTCAAATGAAATTGACAATCAACGTGAATATCCATTTTAATAGTTTTGAACATGTGCCACATAATCTGCACATGTTTGGGGTCAAGATAATTAGATTCTTCATTGGCGTAATGTGCTTCCCGGATTGGAAACGATTCGATGTGCTTTTTATTTCCACTTCTTAAGCCACTGGTTCTGCATGACCAGGGTTACATTTTCCCCTCTTACAACACACCAGTGCCTGTGTTATTCTGAATTACGATGCAATGTTCCATGGGACAAGGACCCTCTTGATAAGTGGGTTATCTGGATTCGAGTGCCACTCTGGCAAAAATTTTCATTGTCATCACTCCATTATACAGGTGTTGGTTGTCCATTTTCGCAACTGTGAATTCATTCCAGGTTTCCTCCTTTACCTCTTGGAGATTTACCTTCTTTTAACATATTGCTATATTCACCCATTGCTGACATCACCAACAACTTTGGAAGGCAGTTTTACAAACTTGAATCTTTCCTTCAGACCTTGATAGCCAACAAATGCATCACTACAATTTTGGTTTCTTCCCACTAAATTCCTTATCACTTCTAGGCTTCTTTCTTGCACTTGTTTTACTTCTATGAGGCTTTGAACGATTCCATCCTGTTCATTTTTTGTTCTATCTTGCTGCCCTCTGTCATCCCAGTTGCCATGCTTTTTATCTGACAACTGGAAACAGAATGACATATTCAGTTGAACTTAATGTTCTACATTATTATGTTCGCTGTGGTAGTAAAACGTTAATTTTGAAGTAATACTAAATTTCAGGTTAAGACACACGTGCTGATATAACCATTACGTTTTAGTTGGTATCTATTCCCTCTCCAATTTATATATGCTTCATTTTCACTCTGATCATTATATGGCTATATGTTTTGGAACCTACACTGCATTCTTTCTTTTTCCGTTACTCCCTGATATTTGTCACTAACATCACGACTGTCTGACATCTTACCACCAATAACAAAATAGATTAATAAAAGAGTAAGAGGAATATTGATTATTCTCCCTGCCTTAAACTGAGTTGATAGTACAAAATTTTTAGCGAGCCCAAATCTTTTGTACCTGTGGGCTTTCACTTCGAGAGAATGTGATAACAATGGCTGTATAACAATACAAAATGTTCCAGGACATAAGGGATTTCTTTACATCTTGATTGGGCTACATCCTTAAAGCACAAACACATATGTAACTCAATGCTGTCAAAAATGGATGTGTTTGTTTTTGTAATATTCCCATTCATTTACGAAATAAATCAGTATTGCTTCTTCTGTTCTTACCTTACTCCTAAACCTGATCTGATCATTCTTGAGGTCATGTATTACTAATATTTACAATCAAAAACACTCTTGATCACAAATTATTTATTCTGGTGACCGGTTTCGACCACAACTGTGGTCATTTTCAGACCAAAGATTAAGAACCTCCTTCTGGTAGTAAATGAGCACTGTAGTGATTTACCAGCAGGAGGAGGTTATTACTCATTGATATTAAGATGACCACAATTGTGGTCGAAACTGGTCTCTGGAATAAATAATTTGTGATCAAGACTGTTTTTGATATTAAATATTTATAATAGCATTGATCACTGCATAATCCCACAATGTATTCAAAAGTAATTTCATGTATTACTGCCTATTCACTCATCTTGTAGATATTTCCTGGTAGTTTTTTTACAGCTATGCATATGCTGTATTTCGTAAGTTATTAGGCAATAAATGGACAGATAGATCATAATCTACAACAGCAGTTGTAAAAGGCAAAGGGCGTGAAAGTAGAACAGTGGTTGAGAAGGAACTGAGGCAGGATTGTAGTCTATTCACCGTGTCATTCAATCTGTGCACTGAACAAGCTGTCAAGGACACTGATAAAAATTTGGACATGTTATTATAGTTCATGAAGAAGAAATTATGGGTTTAAGGTTTGCCAATGACAGTATAGTTCTGTCACTGTTGGCAAAGGTCTTGCAGGGTAAGTTGAATGGAAGGAATAGTGTCTCGAAAAGAGATTATAAGATGAACATCAAGAAAAGTGGTTCCTTGTGGCTATTGTGATTAAGGAGTTGATCATCATTTGTTTTACATGCCATTTGTTTCATGGGTAACAGTGCTCCACATTTGGTAACTGAGGGATCAAGTGTTTTAATCCATAATTTTTTTTTTTATATTTTGATGAGAAAGTCAAGATAATTACAATATTGTCCATGGGCGATTTTAAAGTCTTGATTACAGCTAGTTCTCTGCATTAAACACAGCTCTCTCTTCCTGGTATGACATAGATTGAACCAGAGGAAGGAAAGACTTCCTCCTTCTCATCCACTGGGTAAGTCTCCCCAGACCCAGTGTTCTGGGTGGCTTTCTCAGACACTACACTTTTCCCAAACCTCACCAGCCTTATCCTTCACCCCTCTTGTTTCCCCTTCAATGCTTCTACAAGAAGAAGGAGCCACTGGCTCCTAAACTTGAGTATTTCTACAATATTTGTATATGTTTTCTCCTGCCACCGCTTATTGAGTAGACCTGTATCTACAAAATTACACTATGACTTCAATGAGAGGAGAAGACACAGGCTCAGACCACTATATAGTTGAAATTAAAATCAAATTCACACCTTTAAAGAAAATGAGTTCCAACCCACCTCAGCTGATTAAAAATGAGAAGTAGCACCAAATAAAACAAATCATCAAATTAAGAAATGACCTAGGTGAACTGATATCTATTACAAGAAAAAACAAAAAACTATCAGCCTCAAAACAACAAAACAACTTCCAGGAGTTACTGCAAAATCCTTGGGAAACAACTGCAGTAGTACTAACTATTAACGGTAATATTTGAGAATAAAGATAGAAGACACACAGTAACAAAGAAAGTGCTGAAACCATGACAGAAGCATTTCATAAACGTTTGGACTGTGAAAAAGGCAAATATATCTTACAGATCGGTGCAAATAACACAACAAAAACCAAACCTAACAAATCAGGTTCTTAAAATTTCCTAGATGTTGAAGGAGAACTCACAGATCAAAATCTGGTAAGGCTGTTGCTGAAATGTGAATATATTTAAGTCACACAGTCAATATCTCGTTACACATGACTAACAGAAAGATGGACTATGTAGCCATTCCCTGAACATTATACCACAATGTGCAGAGCAGGTGATTAGTTTAAAGTTGATTATGGTGTGCTGTAGGAGACAGAACAATCTCTGGCAATAACGTTTGTAAACTTTAAGAAGCCATTCAATGTCTCCATGGAACTCCAGTTTTAAAAATTCTTAGAAATCTGAGACTTTATCCAAAATTAATTAAACTAGTAGAACTTTCTCTAAACAACACTAAATTGAAAGTAAGGCTTAGAGAAAAAATTTCTGAAACATTCCTCATAACAATAGGCGTAAGACAAGGTGAATGCCTATTATCATTACTGTTCGACTGAGCACTGGAATATGTAATGAGAGAATGGTACAAGGACAACGCAAAGAACATAAGAATTGGAAGTGTGAAAACTGATAAAAGGTTAAACTGCTTGGGATTTGTTGCTGATAATATGCTCCTAGCCAAGAACGTTCAAGAAACTACTAAAGTAGTTAAATCATTAAAAAAATAGCACAGAAACTCGCCCTCAGAATACCATTTGCAAAAACAAATTATGCCAGCTGGTCCACAAAAATACAGCGGAAGAACAGGAAATCAAAATCGATAATCAATTTAAATATTTAGGTGACATCATAACGGGAAATCTAAATGAGGAACATGACAAAATATAATAAAAATCTCACTAAGGAAAATTAAATCAGCAAAAAAAAGACATACAACAAAAAACGGCTGTCTGTAGTTGCAAATTTAAAACATTACAAAACAATCAAACGACCAAAAATAACACATGCAGCAACAACCATTTTCAGGACAAGGGTTGTTGGCGCCTTCAGTCCTGGTACTGGCTCGATGCAGCTCTCCATGCATGGTGGCTGGAGAGAAATGGGGAGCTCTCTAGTGCATTCAGTAAATTAAAATAAAACCGTGCACTTACAGACACGTAATTTTGACTAACATCCCTCGCCACTTTACGCCTTATACCATTATCAATGTATTTGCCGGTTCGCACCTAGAGGCACGAACCCTCCAAAAATTGTAAATAATAATCGTAGGACCGTCTACTTACAAACACGTAATTGTGACTAACATGCATCACTGCTTTAGGCCTCATTACAGTATCTATTAGTGGTGGGCAGGAAATCGCGTATCTGTTAGAAATCACAGTGACTGAGAAGTCACAGATATCACAGTAGCAACTTTACAGAATCTGCGATTTCAGTCACAGTTAGCAGTCGCAAATAGTATTTCATATTCAAAGACGTGAGCCATCTATTGGTCGAATTTAGCACTGCTTTCTGCGATTTCAGTGACAAGTCGCAACTAAGAGTCGCAAATAGCAACTAAAAAGCGCGGTTAACAGTGGCATCTGTTGGTCGAAGTTCGTACTACGTCCATCTCTGCGGTACGCTATGGAGTCTAACTGCGATTTCCGTGACAAGTCGCAACTAAGAGTCGCAAGTAGCAACTAAAAAGCGCGGTTAACAGTGGCATCTGTTGGCCAAAGTTCGTACTACGTCCATCTCTGCGGTACGCTATGGAGTCTAACTGCGATTTCCGTGACAAATCGCAACTAAAGGTCGCAAGTAGCAACTAAAAAGCGCAGTTACCACTGCCATCTGTTGAGCAAAGTTCGTACTACGCTATTCGCTACCGAGTCAAACTGCGATTTCTGTGACAAATCGCAACTAAGAGTCGCAAGTAGCAACTAAAAAGCGCAGTTAACATACTTTTCCTTGTGTCATCTGTTGACCGACGTACGTACTTCGTTATGAGAGCCTTGTGCCTCACGAGATCGATGTGCTGTGTGTGCATATGAAGGGCTTATTTCGGTAGTGGTACAAGTCCATTTTTGTTAATTTTGAGATATAGAGTCGTAAAGTTAAATGAGCGCTGAAAAATCTGCAGTTGAGATACCAGAAATATTCAAGCATATGGCTTCTTGCTAGAGATGAACCTTTATTTATGTTTGTTTGGATCACTAATTTCAGAAGCATTATAGACAGAAAAGTGTTGGTAATGGACTTGTACCACTATTGAAATAAGCCCTTCATATTATATGACGACATGCACATTCAGCATCAGTTATGGTTGGTCAAATACTGCTGTGACTCTGAATGTATTATATTAATAAGAAGTAACATTGCCTTTTTCTCCTGAAAATATCAAGTAACGTAACAAATGTGTTTGATTCTGCTTCCAATATGACAGTTTTTGTTAATACTCCACATGCCTACAGGACTTTGCAATGTTAACACAGCAGAACTCAGACATCTGTATAAGTGTAGAGAAATGAAAACAGTCATATGAATGCCTCACTTTTGTTCCGACACAGTTCAAGACTCGGGAGAAAAGTTTTACACCTGGTGTTCTACATGGCAACTTCACACACAAGAACTTTTTGCCGACACTACTACCACCTACATAAGTAAGCTTTTCCTGTGTCACTTTCAAGTAATGCACTTAAGCTATTCCTGATTTAACTGGAAGATCTGTACTTCCCCACTTTCATAACAACAGCCTCAAAATGCATATTGTAGACTTTGGGATATGTTACATGTCAGTGTCACACCAAGATTGTGGAGAAAGGGGGGGGGGGGCGGCACATCTGTATCCAACAAGTGTTTACCAATAAATAAGTGGCGGAAAATTACGGATATAGGACGACTTAACATGTGGAAAATGAGATTTTTATTATTCACTCAATTTATTTAACATTTATTATTCCTTTAAAATCGCACAACAACTTCAATAAAACACTTTAATCAGTCGCACACTTATTTCATAATTATTTCATTTTTAAACTGCAAATCTTCTAAGAGCTGTCTTGAATCTTCACGAGTCTCTCTCAACAGCCTTGATGTGGATAGATATGTACAGCAACCAGTAATCAGTCAGAACTGCGTCTGCAAAAACACAAGGATTATTAAACAATTTTTGCTGTCAGTAATTACTAGCAATATAATTGACAGAGTAGATTGCTAATATTTGCAATATCACATTCGCAAGAACGATCTCACTGAAGTAATTAAGTCCATCAAAACGCATAGAAACTAACCTCTCGTCTGACGAAAACGGTCTAAAGACTGGCAATTTCTTCAGATCTGTTGACAATGATATTTTGAATTATCTCTTTACTGAGTGACTGAAATGTAGTTCAGGTACCTATGAACATAACAATATGTTAGAATTCATTTTCTAAACACGAACTATTACGGTACTGTGCGGCTACTTACATATTAATTACATTATTAATATTTTCACAGTTGTTTCTTTAATACAAAATTAAAGCCAGCGGAAGAATAAACGTAAAACATACTTACCAATGACAGGTTTGTTGAGATGCAATTTTCTGTGTGGACAGATGTAACTTTTTCATACGGTGGTACGTCGCAGAAATCGCAGGAGTCACAGAAATCGCAGAAGTAGCAGAAGTCACAGAAATCGCAGAAGTAGCAGAAGTCACAGAAATCGCAGAAGTAGCAGAAGTCACAGAAATCGCAGAAATAGCAGAAATCGCAGAAGTCGCAGAAGTAGCAGAAGTCGCAGAAATCGCGGAAGTAGCAGAAATAGCAGTGGCGGAGGGATACGCGACTTAGGTTCCTTAACTGCGACTCTTAACTGCGACAAATCTCAGTTAAGAATAACAGATACTGAAAAGTAGCATTCACAGAAATCACTGATATAGGAAAATCGCAGTTTAGCCCATCACTAGTATATCTATGTTATTCGCGGTTCGCACCTAACGGCACGAACCTTCCAAAAATTAAAACAAACGAGTTCACTAATGGTTACACCCAACATTTTTTTTTTTTTTTTTTTTTTTACTTTATTGTTATTTTAAAGCCTGTACAACTCAGGTAGGCTGGCAGCGGCACACTACGCCGCTCTTCAGCCATTGCGTTTTACAAGAGTATACAACATGGTGAATGACAATGAACAAAGTGACGGGCAAAAGAGAGAAGTCACAGAGACATAAAAAACACGGAGTCGTTCACATGTGACGATAACAACACTGAAAACACGTTGGCACGGCGCACAAAACACTGATGAGTCCGACGGCACAAGTGAACGTAGGAGTGGGACGGCGGACACCAAAAACACTATACGACGTCACACACACGAGACACAAAAGGCGACGATCTCCGGCGCGCGAATGTTCACTATACGTGTGCGAGTCCGGGGACCTGCCAAGAGAGGAGGAGGAGAAAGGGGAGTGGGAGAGCGAGAGGGGAGAGCAGAGATGCCACGGGCAGGGGAGATAGGGGGGAGGGAGGAAGGGGGAGAGGAAGCCCGGGGGAAGAGGGGGAAGGGAGGGGACAGGGAGATGGAAAAAGAAGGGAAGAGAAGAGAAGGGAGGGAGGGTGCCGAATGGAAAGGACACGGGAAGTGGGGGGCGGGGCAGGGTCAAAGTTGATAGGAGGGGTAGATGAAGGGGACGAGGACATCATCAGAGAGAGGGAGCTGGCGGAAGCCACCTTGGGAGAGGGTTAGGAGGGTGGAGAGATGGAGACCGGGTGGGACATGGGAGTACAGGCGCGGCAGCGGGCGGGGGTGGGAGAGGATCGGGGAGACGAGCGGGTGAGGAGGATCGAGTTTACGGGAGGTGTATAGGATTCGTATCCTTTCGAGGAAGAGGAGGAGGTGGGGGAAGGGGATAAGGTCATACAGGATCCGCGTGGGGGAAGGGAGACGGATGCGATAGGCAAGGCGGAGAGCATGGCGTTCAAGGATTTGGAGGGATTTATAAAAGGAAGGGGGGGCGGAGATCCAGGCTGGATGGGCGTAACAGAGGATAGGGCGGATGAGGGACTTATAGGTGTGGAGGATGGTGGAGGGGTCCAGACCCCACGTTCGGCCGGAAAGGAGCTTGAGGAGACGGAGACGGGAACGTGCCTTGGCTTGGATTGTCTGGAGATGGGGAGTCCAGGAGAGGCGACGGTCGAGGGTGACGCCAAGGTACTTAAGGTTGGGGGTGAGAGCGATGGGACGGCCATAAACGGTGAGATAGAAATCAAGGAGGCGGAAGGAGGGAGTGGTTTTGCCTACAATGATCGCCTGGGTTTTGGAAGGATTGACCTTGAGCAACCACTGGTTGCACCAAGCGGTGAACCGGTCAAGATGGGATTGGAGAAGGCGTTGGGAGCGTTGCAGGGTGGGGGCAAGGGCGAGGAAGGCGGTGTCATCGGCAAACTGGAGGAGGTGGACGGGGGGTGACGGCGGCGGCATGTCCGCTGTGTACAACAAGTACAGAAGGGGGGAAAGGACGGAGCCTTGGGGCACACCGGCGGAGGGGAAAAAGGTGTAGGAATCGGTGTTATGGATGGTGACATGGGAAGGACGGCGGGAGAGAAAGGAACCGATCAGACGAACGTAGTTAATGGGAAGGGCGAAGGTTTGGAGCTTGAAGAGGAGACCGGAATGCCATACGCGGTCATATGCGCGTTCGAGGTCACGAGAGAGGAAGATTGCGGAGCGACGGGAATTGAGCTGTTCGGAAAGGAGATGAGTGAGGTGAAGGAGAAGATCGTCGGAAGAGAAGGACGGCCAAAAGCCACACTGGGTAACGGGGAGGAGGTGGTGCTGGCGGAGATGCTGGTGGATGCGGCGGGTGAGGATAGATTCCAGGACCTTGCTGAAGACCGAGGTAAGGCTGATGGGACGGTAGGAGGAGACGGCGGACGGCGGTTTGCCAGGTTTGAGGAACATGAGGATACGGGAGGTTTTCCACAGGTCGGGGTAGTAACCGGTGGACAGGACTACATTGTAGAGCCTGGCCAGGGTGGAGAGAAAAGAGACAGGAGCTTCACGAAGGTGACGGTAGGTGACACGATCGTGACCAGGAGCGGTGTTGCGTTTGGTGCGGAGGGTATTGATGAGATCCTGTGTGGTGATGGGGGCATTAAGGTCCGTGTGTGGAATGTTGTCCAAGTACTGGAAACCAGGAGCGAGGGGAGGGACAGAGGTGTCAGTTCGATCGCGGATATCTGGGAAGAGGGAGTAATCGAACTGGGGATCATCAGGGATGGAAAACACATCGGACAGGTAGGAGGCAAAGTGATTGGCCTTACTAAGGGCGTCAGGGAAGGGGTGATCATCGTGGAGAAGAGGATAGTAGGGGGAGGGTTTAGTTCCGGTAAGGCGACGGAAGGCGGTCCAGAACTTGGACGAGTTTATAGGGAGGGTAGCATTTAAACGGGTGCATGTCTGTCGCCAGTCCCGGCGTTTCTTGGCCGCGAGCAAATTTCGAATGTGTCGCTGTAGTTGCCGGTGGCGTCGTAGGTTGTCCGGGTCACGCGTGCGGAGGAAGGCACGGTAGAGACAACGGGATTCACGGAGGAGGAGGACGGCCTGTGGTGGTAAGGTAGGACGGTGGGGGTGGATGGCAACAGTAGGGACGTGGGCCTCCACGGCCTCAGACAAGGTCTGCTGGAGAAAGGAGGCGGCATGGGTGACATCATCGGGATGGCGGTAGGCGAGAGGGTGGCTATCGACCTGAGTGGAGAGGGTATCCCGGTAGGCATTCCAGTTGGCACGGGAATAGTCATGGATGTACTTAGGGGGAGGGTCATGACGAGGGTCGGGGCGGGGGCGACGGCCGTCTGAAACGGTGAGGAGGACAGGGAGATGGTCGCTACCAATAGGCTCCAGGACATCCACCGTAATGCGCCCAAGGAGGTTGGGGGAGGAGAGGATAACATCGGGAGTGGAGTTGGATTCGGGACGAGTGTGCTGGGGGATGGGGATGAGGTCGCCTTGAAGGGAGGAGAGGAACCGATGCCACCGCCGTAACTGGGCAGCGGAGCGACTATGGATGTTGAGGTCGGCGGCGATCACGTAGGAGGAGAAGGTACGGTCGATGTGGGAGAGGAAGTCGAAAGGAAGAGGGGCGTGGGGGTGGACATAGATGGTGGCACAGGTAATGGTAAGGCCGGGAAAGAAGAGACTAAGGATCAGGTGTTCGGTGGGGTCGGGAAGGAGAGGCTGGAGCCGAACGGGGATCTGGCGGTGGTGGCCAATGTCAACTCTGCCACGCGCAACTGGGAGGGGATTATCGGAGCGGTGGAGGAGATAGGGGGAGGTGTGGATGGAGTGGTGGGGTTGGAGGAAGGTTTCATTGAGGAGGAAGGCATCCACACGGTGGGTAGCAAGGGTGTGCAGGAAGAGGTTCTTGTTGGCGGGAAGCGAGCGGATATTGTTGAAAAGGATATGATGCTGTCGCGCCATGATAAGGACTTATACGAGGGTGTCAAGGCGGGAGAAGGTGAAATGGCCCTGGTTATTGGAAAAGGTGGCGTACATTTTAAGGTGGAATATGGAACGGGCGGCGAGGGAGATCTGTTGTAAGGTGTGGGGGCGCTGAAAGGGATGGACGTTTTGGAGGACAATGGTGAGGAACCTGATGATGTCCTCAGCAGTGGGGGGGGGGGACGAAGGGAATTGCAAGGAGGGGTGGGGGCGTCCAGGGGACGGACAGGTACGGTGAGTTCAGGAGTGGTGGGAGGGGGTCGGGCTTTACACTTTTGGGAGTAGGTGGGGTGGGGGAGGCTGCAGGTATTACAGGAGGGAGGGGATTGGAGGTTGGGGCACTGCCGGAGGAAGTGCGCTTGCCGACAATGCGGGCAGGTGGGGGCCTCGCGGCACTCTGCTGTTGGATGTGCATTGTAGCGCAGACATCTCTGGCAGCGCAGGGATTGAGGGGGGGAACGGGAGGGGTCGACCTTGTACCGCTGATTGAAGAGGAGGGCACCCTCCTTCAGGAGACGGTCAATGGAGGGGGCATCCTCAGAGAAAACCCGCATAAGGCGGGTGGGGCCGGTCGCGTTGAAAATGCGGCGGACTGCCCGCACCTCCAGGGTGGGATGGGCCTTCAGCTCCGCCAGCACCTCCTCCTCCGTGATCGACGGGCTAAGCCGAGTGATCACGGCGGTGAGGGTCGGCGGGCGACGCGGGGGTTGGGGTTGGCGGGTAGGAGATGGGGAGGGAGCAGGGGTGAGGGAGGCGTGAGGACCAAAACGGGTGATGGGGAGGCGGGAGAGGATGTCAGTATGGAGGGTTGGGCTGGGGGAGGAGATAAGAACAGAATCCCGTCTGGGAGTAAGGAGAGAGATGGGGGCGCCAGGGAAATGTTGGCGGAGGAGGAGGGAGAGATTCCGGGCCTCGAGGAAGGAAGGATCGGGACGGGACAGGAGATATTTGTAGAGACCGGGTGGGGAGGAGGAGGAGGGGGAGGGAGCGGGGCCTGGTGGGGAGACGTCCATGGCATTTTGGGGTGGGGATGGGGGCGGGGTGGAGCCTTTTTAGGAGCAGAGGAAGTGGAGGCGCCACTAGGGCGTTTGACAGCGGCAGATGGGCGGGTGGTGACAGGAGGGACAGGAACGATGGGGAGGTGGTGGGAAGGGACAGGTCCCGGCACGGACGCAGCAGTCGGCGCCAGACATAGTGACTGTGACGGTGCAGGCAAATGTGGCAGTGATGGTGATGGTGACGATGATGACGGTGGTGGCGGAAGCGGCGGTGATGGCGATGGCGATGGCGACGGGGAGAGCTGGGCATGGGCAGTGGCCCGGCGGGCCACCACCCTAGCCGGAGCTGCAGTGACAGGCTGGGGGAGTGGGGGGAAAGGATCAGAACGAGAGGAAGATGCGGGAGAGGGGGCGATAAAGAGCGAGGGCGAAGGGATAGAGAGGAGGGGGAGGGATGGAAGGAGGGGGGTGGGACTGGGCACACCAAGTGATAGTGGTGGAGGCGGCGGAAGGGGACGTATACACGATGGCGGTGGTGGTAGTAGTGACAGTGGTGGTGGGGGCGGACATGATGACAAGAAGAAGAAAGAAAAAACACAGCACTAAAAGGACAGGACACACACTGGGAGACGACGGACGGCGACGGCGACGGCGACGGCGAGAGGCAGGGACGCTGCTGCCGCGGACGGGGCCGGGGCGGCGGCGGCGGCTGCTGCTGCTGCTGCTGCTGGCTGGACTGCTGCTGCCACCGGAGGGCTGGCTGGCTGGCTGGCTGGCTGGCTGGCTGCGGGACCACTGCTGCAGGCCGGGACCGGGAACTGCTGCTGCTGGCTTGCTGGCTGGCTGGCTGGCACCTGGAACCCCTAGCACTTCGATTAGCGCGAAAATGGCACTATCGAAGGGCGGTAACTTTGCGGCGTACCGCCGGAGGACCCAACATTTTTTTTTTTTTTTTTTTTTTTTGTTTTTTTCTTTATTGAATTTCAATTCCCCCCGAAGGGGGCGGGCTGGCAGCAGCTTAGGACGCCGCTCTGCAGCCTACAGGTTTTCTGACAAAGAGCAGGAGAATAAATAAGAATAAAAAACAGGCGATAAAATCGGGGACTCATTGAGTAACAAGGTGAAAAGAAAATGGGGAAATGAAAACAAACAACAGAGGGATGATGAAGCGAATAAAAATACATACGGAGCAGACAGGGGAAACAATAGACAATTAAAAAAACACGGCGACAGTCTGGACTCTGTTCGCAAAGTATATAAAACGCACACCCAGCGACAGCATGGTTTCTGTTCGCAACACAACACTGAATAGTCACTAAACACAGCGCGAAAAAGTCGGCAAAGGTGACACCACAGTCGAGAGCAGGTGGGGGGAAACTGAACAGGAGATGGGAAAACAAAAAGGGGGGGAAAGGAGAGTAAAAGCGAAGGGGGGGGGAACCGGGAAAGGAGCTGATGGAGGATGAGGACCCATAAGAGGGGTGGGGGGCAGACGCGACAGGGAGGGGGGGTAGGCAGAGGAGGGGAATACAAAAGGACTGGGGGGGAGAAGGGAGGTAGGGAGAGGTGTAGTGGGGAGGAAACAGGACGGAAGGGGGGGGGAAGAGGGAGCCCAGGGAAAGGACAGAGGAAAGGAGGGGAAGGGAGGATCAGAGTTGATAGGAAGGATAAATGGAGGGAGAGAGGGCATCATCCGGGAGGGGGAGTTGACGGAAGCCACCTTGGGAAAGGAGATGGAGGGTGTAGAGATGGAGGGTAGGGGGGGACAACGGTGAAGACGGGGCAGGGGGCGAGGATGGGAGAGGAGAGGAGCAACCAGGGGGTGAGGGGGTTCAAGACGGCGGGAGGTGTAGAGGATGCGGATATGTTCGAGGAAGAGGAGCAGATGGGGGAAAGGAATGAGATCATAGAGGAGCCGCGTGGGGGACGGGAGGCGGATACGGAAGGCGAGGCGGAGTGCATGACGCTCAAGGATCTGGAGGGACTGATAGAATTTGGGGGGGGGCAGATATCCAGGCAGGACTGGCATAACAGAGGATGGGACGGATTAAGGATTTGTAGGTGTGGAGGATGGTAGAGGGGTGCAACCCCCATGTCCGGCCAGAGAGGAGTTTGAGGAGGCGGAGGCGGTTGTGGGCTTTGGATTGGATGGATCGGAGATGAGGGATCCAGGTGAGGTGACGGTCAATGGTGAGGCCAAGGTAGGTGAGGGTGGGGATGAGACGGACAGGACGTGTGCAGACAGTAAGGGAGAAATCCAGGAGCCGGAAGGAGCGAGTGGTACGACCTACGATGATTGCCTGGGTCTTGGAAGGATTGAGTTTCAGGAGCCATTGGTTACACCATGCAGCAAAAAGGTCAAGGTGATTCTGGAGAAGGCGTTGGGACCGTTGGAGGGTAGGAGCGAGGGCGAGGAATGCGGTGTCATCAGCATATTGCAAGAGGTGCACTGGAGGGGGGGGGGGGGTTGGGGCATATCTGCTGTGTACAGGAGGTAGAGGAGAGGGGAGAGGACAGAGCCCTGGGGCACACCGGCAGAGGGGTAGAAGGTGCGGGAATTGGCATGATGGATGGTAACGTAGGAGGGGCGGCGGGAGAGGAAGGAGGCCACCAGACGGATGTAGTTGATAGGAAGGGCGTAGGTTTGGAGTTTAAACAGGAGACCGGGATGCCAGACACGGTCGTAGGCCTTTTCAAGGTCAAGTGAGACAAAAATGGCGGAGCGACGGGAGTTAAGCTGGAGGGAGAGGAGATGAGTGAGGCGGAGGAGTTGGTCATCAGCAGAGAAGGAAGGTCGAAAGCCACATTGGGTGTTTGGGAGGAGGTGGTTTTGGTGGAGGTGGAGATGGATGCGCCGGGAAAGGATGGATTCCAAGAGCTTGCTGAACACCGACGTGAGACAGATAGGACGATAGGAAGAGGCATCAGATGGAGGCTTATTGGGTTTGGAGAACATCAGGATACGGGAGGTTTTCCACAGGTCGGGACAGAAGCCAGTGGCAAGGATGACATTGTAGAGGGCGGCAAGGAGGGAAAGGAAGGAGGGAGGGCAGTGTTTGAGGTGGCGGTAGGTAACGCAGTCGTGACCGGGAGCAGTGTTGCGTTTAGTGCGGAGTGTGAGGCTGATGTCCTGTGTAGTGATGGGAGTGTTAAGTGCAGATGGTGGGGTGTGGCCCAAGTACTGGAAGCTAGGAGCAAGGGGAGGAACAGAGGTATTCGTACGGTCCATGACATCAGGGAAGAGGGAATAATCAAAGTGGGGATCATCTGGGATGGAAAAAACATCAGAGAGGTGGGACGCAAAGTGGTTGGCCTTACTGAGGTTGTCAGGAAAGGGACGGTCATTAAGGAGGAGAGGGTACTGGGGGGTGGGGCGGTTCCCAATAAGGCGGTGGAAAGCAGACCAATACTTGGAAGAGTTGATGGGGAGCGTGGTGTTGAGGTGGGTACATGTCTGGCGCCAGGCTCGGCGTTTCTTCGCAACAAGCAGGTTGCGGATGTGTCGCTGTAATTGCCGGTGGCGGGTAAGTGTATCCCGGTCACGAGTGCGGAGAAAAGAGCGGTAGAGGCGGCGGGACTCCCGAAGGAGAAGGATGGCCTGTGGAGGCAGGGCGGGGCGGTGAGG